>NW_026587556.1:2636853-2653555 GCF_907164565.1 Psammomys obesus
GGAAGGAAGGAAGGAAGGAAGGAAGGAAGGAAGGAAGGAAGGAAGGAAGGAAGGAAGGAAGGAAGGAAGGAGAGAGAGAACATTTGTTTTTAGTCATATGCATATAGACATGTCTGTTTTTTGGGTATGTGATGTGCACATGAGTGTAGTACTTTCAGAGGACACAAGGGGGCACCTCATCCCTCAGAGCTAGAGATACAGGCAGTAAGCCTCCTGATGTGGGTGCTGGGAAGCAAACTCAGCTTCTAGATGAGGGCAGTACATCCTCTTAACCTCTGAGCCATATCTCCCCAATTTAATTCTTTCTTGAAAAAAAAAGATCATCACTTCTATGTTAACACAGAATTGAAATGCCTGCTGAGCCCCTACCTGGCTCTACATCCCCAACACCCCTCTCCGAAAGGCTTGAAACTTGTCAGCTAATGTTGACACTAGACATTAGGCAAACTAGTTGTTGATTTACTCTGGCATAAAGTGTGGTTCATGAGGTGGTTTTTTGTTTGTTTGCAGTGGGACATTTGGTTAAATAAATCATACACACTAAGGCACACATAACACTATAAGGAGCTCAGGGACACATCGCTCACTTGTACAACACACCTGGGTTTGTCTGCAGCACCACAAAAAGTAATATATGTGAAATTAAAGGCTGAAGGTACTCTGTTTATGCAGAAACCCAGAGATCATCTTCCTCCTTAGGAGTTATTGCTCTTGTTGCTTCAACTCCAAGCCCAAACCTGAGGCTCTTTCAAGTAGTTTCCTGTAGCCTGCTATATAGTTTGCAAGGCCCCATAAGGGGTGTGTGTGTGTGTGTGTGTGTGTGTGTGTGTGTGTGTGTGTGTGAAGCCAGGCCTATTTTTCTGTTTTTTAATTAATTTATTTTTTTATTAATTAGTTTATTCACTTTGTATCCCAACTGTAGCCACCTCCCTCATCCCCTCCTAATCCATCCTCCCTCTCTCTTCTCCTCCCATGCCCCTCTCCCAGGCCACTGATAGGGGAGGTCCTCCTCCCTTTCCATCTTACCTTAAACTATCAGTTCTCATCAGGACTGAAAGCATTGTCTTCCTCTGTGGCGTGGTAAGGCTGCTCTCCCCTCAGGGGGAGGTAGTCAAAGAGCCAGCCACTGAGTTCATGTCAGAAACAGTCTCTGTTCCCCTTACTAGAACACCCACTGGGAGACTGAGCTGCCACAGGCTACATCTATGCAGGGGTTCTAGGTTATCTCCATGCATGGTTCTAGGTTGGAGTATCAGTCTCAGAAAAGACCCCTGGGCCCAGATTTCTTGGTTCTCTTGCCCTCCTTATGGAGCTCCTCTCCCCTCTGGGTCTTTCTATCTCCCCCTTCTTTCATAAGAGTCCCTGCATTCTGCCCAAAGTTTGGCTATGAGTCTCAGCATCTGCTTTGATACCCTGCTGGGTAGAGTCTTTCAAAGGCCTTCTGTAGTGGCTCCTGTCCTGTTCCCTGTTTTCTCCCTCTTCTGATATCTGTCCTGTTTGCCTTTCTGAATGAGGATTGAGCATCTTATCCAGGGTCCTACTTCTTGCTTAGCTTCTTAAGGTGTACATATTTTAGTATGTTTATCCTATATTATGTGTCTAATATCCACTTATTTTTTTCTTTTTTTAATATTAGTTACAGTTTATTAACTTTGTATCCCAGCTGTATTCCACTCCCTCATTCCCTCCCAATCCCACCCTCCCTCCCTACCTCATCTTCTCCTTACCTCTTTCCAAGCCTACTGATAGGGGAGGACCTGCTCCCCTTTCATCTGACCCTAGCTTATCAAGTATCTTCAGGCCTAACTACAAAGTCCTCCTCTGTGGCCTAGCAGGGCTGCTCCTCCCTCGGGTTGGTGGGTGGGGGGGAGGTCAAAGAGCCAGCCATTGAGTTCATGTCAGAAATAGTCCCTGTTCCCCTTACTAGGGTACCCACTTGGGTACTGAGCTACCATGGGCTACATCTGAGCAGTGGTTCTAGGTTATATCCATACATGGTCCTTGGTTGGAGATCTAATATCCACTTATAAGTGAGTATATACCATGTGTGTCTTTCTGCTTCTGGGATACCCCTCTCAGGATGATCTTTTCTAGTTCCCACCATTTGCCTGCAAATTTCATTTCCTTGTTTTTAATTGCTGAGTAGTATTCCACTGTGTAAATGTACCCCAATTTCTGTATGTCAGGCCTATTTTCATGGAGCCAAAATAAAACAGTTGGATTAAAGAGTGTTCATTTGTTCAGCTTATTAGGGCTGTGTTTTTTTTCTGGTTTTTTTTCTTTATTAATTACACTTTATTCACTTTGTATCCCCCCTGTGGTTCCCTCTCTCCTCCCATCCCAATCCCTCCCTTCCTTCACCCTCTGCATGCATGCCCCTCCCCAAGTCCACTGATAGGGGAGGACTTCTTTTCCTTCCTTCTGATCCTAGTCAATTAGGTCTCATCAGGGGTGGCTGAGTTGTCTTCTTCTGTGGCCTGGTAATGCTGCTTCCCCCTCAGGGGGAGGTAATTAAAGAGCAGGCCAATCAGTTCATGTCAGAGACAGTCCCTGTTCCTATTACAATGGAACCCACTAGGATACTGAACTGCCATGGGCTACATCTGTGCAGGGGTCTTAGGTTATCTCCATGCATAGTCCTTGGTTGGAATAGCAGTCTCAGGAAAGACCCCTGTGCTCAGATTGTTTGGTTCTGTTGCTCTCCTTGTGGAGTTCCTGTCCTCTCCAGATCTTACTGTTTCCCACTTCTTTCCTAAGATACCCTGCGCTCTGCCCCAAGGTTGCTCATAAGTCTCAGCATCTACATTGATAGTCTGCAGGGCAGAGCTTTTCAGAGGTCCTCTGTGTCAGGCTCCTGACTTGTTCACTCTTTTCTCCTTCTTCTGATGTCCAGCCTCTTTGCTTTTCTGGATAGGAATTGAGCATTTTAGCAAGAGCCCTCCCTCTTGATTAGTTTCTTTAGGTGTACAGATTTTAGTAGGTTTATCCTATATTATATGTCTATATGAGTGAGTATATACCATGTGCATCTTTCTGCTTCTGAGATAGCTCACTCAGGATGATCTTTTCCAGATCCCACCATTTACCTGCAAATTTCATGATTTCCTTGTTTTTTATTGCTGAGTAATAATCCATTGGGTAGATATGCCACAATTTGTGCATCCATTCCTCCACTAGGGCTGTGTTTTTAAACCTGTGGCTTTGAATGTAGCTAAGAAGCACCTTCAAATAATTTGCTGCAAATCTAAAACCATGAAAGTCAAGTCTGAGACAATTACAAAGTAGATAGCATTAAATAACATGGCACTACCTCCGCTGGAGTCTACCCAGCAGTATTCTTATGGCAGTGATAAAAACAGCTCACTGAAAGCTTATGGTAAAATGAGTGTCCCTTGCCAGGAGAGTGACACAGAAATAAAGATAATGACGATGTTTCTTCTAAGCCTGACCCTCTGCTCAGTAACAGCCTTGTTATTCTCTACTGAGATGTGTAAAGATGTGGAATGGACAGATAATTTTCTTCACTGCAAAGTCATTTTCCCAAGGGGGCGACAGAAAAGGAACAGGTGTGATCTCACCTCTTCCTGGAAGAGATTCTGCCTATTCTTCAGTGCTCGCAGCCTGTTCTGCTTGTCCTCATGTTCCAAGTGCTCGTCTGGCGGGTGGAAGTAGCCGATAAGGTCCTGCAAACTCAGGCTCACAGACTCGATGGGCAAGTCAATGGTGGGTGGCTTTGCTTTCTTGCTGAGAGTGTCCAGGCCCCTGAATCATAGCAAACAGTTCTCTAGGTTAATGACCTACAATTTCAGTTCAATGCATTTCAACTGGCAGGTGATTTGACATTGATACCCTCTCTAAAGAAGGCATAGTCAAAAGAATGTGTGAAGCATCCTTTCTACCAGCCAAAATGGCCATATTCATACTACAAGTGTGTAATATGGCATCCACGTATCAAAGACTGCAGCATCCAGAGTCATGCCTCTACAAGAAACCCTATTGGGCCAATGAAGAAATGGTCCAGATACAAAGCCAGCTGATAACACTTCATAGTGCTAGGTACCTTAAGACGTGAGGCCACATCTTCCTTGCTGCATCGTGGTATACAGAGAATAATAATTGCAGCAGCTTCTTCCTGGATGTTTACAGCCTGAAACTTCTGGCCTGCAGAGAACTCATATAAAGACTAGCTAACCCTCCCTCTGTGCTACACCTAATAAATACAGGCTGGTGTTCTAGTTTTCAGTAGCAGATCCCATCTGACTTCAACTTTACTGTCTGCATGTCTGTGTGTCTGTCCTTTCTTCATTCCCTTGATACATGAGCCAGGGTTTCAGAACCCAAGCTTCATAGGTTGTAGTATCAACCAAAACAAACTGGCTCCTAGTTCATCACCTCTACATGTTTTCCAGATTAATATAATCAATTGGTATTGTGTAAGCTGGTACAACAATATAAGTGATACCAAATGGAAATCCAAATAATAAATGAAATGTGAAGCCAGTTCCCAACTTATTTCTAAGGCTCATTCCACCTGATGAAACTCAAGCTTTAATTAGGCAGACAAATGGAGTAAGCATTAGATATACATGAAGGTGAAAGCTGCGTGCATTTTTAGATACACACACTCATACACACATATACATGTACAATGTAATAGTCAATGAAGCAGAAAATAATGAAATGAATTTTAATATAATCTTGGGTGGGGAAGGTCTTTTGAATGTTGAAAGGCAAAAAAGAAAGATTAATTAAAGCAGTAACTGTGAAAAATAACATAATTATTTTTTCCAAACTAATAAATTGTAAAAGATACAACTACACAGAAGAGTAATGTCTGTAATGTAAAGGGCTGTTAATACTTTGGTAAGAATAATAATGAATAACTGCAATTCAGAGAAAACAAATGTGATACATATCTATTCTCATAATTTGTAATGTTTTAAAAAGTATATATGTATATATGTGCAAAATTTTAAATAATAATATGTACATGCTTTTAAAGTTTTTATTACACTTATTTATATACACATGTGCATGTAAATTAGTATATTTATAGAAAAACTTTCTTCTGTCAGGTCTGTAAACTTCAGGAACCAGAGAGGCCTTCCATCCAGGCTACATTGTATATTACCATGCTGTTGCCAGAAAACAGTGTGGCCATAGGTTGATTTGTTTCATGGGTAAGCAACTGTTTCAATTATTAAGCAGAAAAAAATTATTCATTTTAAGAATCACAGTATTTTTAACATTGCTCAGAATTTACCAAGTATCTAGATGTCATTATCCTTGCTACAACATAGAATTTAATAAGTCAACCAAAAAAGATTATAAAATCATCATGACTGATAGCTGTCTATCACAAATTAACATTTTCTAAGATGCAGGTTTAATCATATTCTGTGAGTCTGGCAAAGCATATATTTATAAGGACGGAGTATTTTAGGATGATATGCTTGTAAATCCAGGGAGAAAGGCAAAAACAAAGTATCAAACAACTATCACTGTACAAATTACCTTATGAATCTGTTGAAGAGAAACACTGTGCTCCGGATAACGCGGGCCGTGCGAGACTCTTCATGCTGAGATCTGGATAAGTTCAAGCCATCATCCATGTGGCCTTCATGGTGCATAATGGCCTGCAGGAGCATGGGAACAGGGTCATCTTTCCAGCAAGGCATCCTGAAGGAGACATGCTCTTGCCCTGTGTGCAGGCATGACCCTGTAACCCTAGATACTCAGAGGGTAGACAGGAGGTACGCAGAAAGAGCTCAAGACTAGCCTTAGTGAGACTCTATTTGAAACTAAAAGAATAATGAGGGCTGGGGTATAGATCAATGGTTGAGTGGTTGCCTAGCTTTGGAAAGACCACGAATTCAATCACAAAAACTCCTCCTTGACAAAAACTGATTTCAAAAAACCCTCTTGAAAGCTGAGCCAGGAGAAAGGGACCTGGAAGGAATTAGAGTCAAAGGAGTGAAGGGTAGATCTAAGTATAATGAAATACATTCATGCATGAAAGAAAAAAAAATAAATCATTTTTTAATTGAGCCATAATAATAAATAGAATCAAAACCAGGCAAAGGGATACCATTGTGTTCGGAGTAAATGATGAGCAAGGTCCCTGCACAAAATAGCCATGCCGTATGCTGATTATGCTATTGTTTTAAAGATGGTTTAACAAATATTTTAAGTTGAATGAAACAACAGTAAAACATTGGCCCATATCTACATTCAGTGATTTATCCATAGTCAGCAAACTGTAAACCAAACGGAGAAGGCAACATTATACATCCTTTCTATTACTATGTAATATCACCAGCTGTACTGCGGCCTGATCACTATGCACTAACCCCTGAGGTTGAGGACACACACACACACACACACACACACACACTAACATCCCCATAAATGCATACATTCACCCATATACACACATGTACTCACAAACATATGCACACAAACACTCATATGTGCACACACACATTCATGTTCTTTGTTAGTTTTTATATCTTCAACATTCCCTGTAAGCATAGCATGGGGAGAGAAATGCACATATCTTCAGTGCACGGATGGATGAATTTTCCAAAGAGATCACACGCACGGGTGACCAACATGTACACCACAAAAGAGAATATTAGAATAGTCTCAAATCTCCCCGGGGCTTCTTTTCTGTCCTGTCACAGTCCTCACCAGCTTCCAGACCTTCAATGGCTTTAGTCAGTCGGCTGCGGAAAATATGTGGGGAACGAGTAGGCCCCTTCTGCTTCCTCCATTCAACACTTACTGAAAGGTAATTCAGCACCCTGAATCAATTGTATGAACTAAAATTTATAACTGGGACTAAAATTATTAAACATCTTGAGTTAAGATATCTAGTATCCTGAGTTAAGGAGGAACCCCTGAAGCAAAAATCAATGAGACACCAATCTGTACTCAAAGGCAAGATGCTTCTCTTGCTTGCCTTTATTAACAGAAAAAATACTAAAATACTGTACAAAAAGTCTCAAGAAAAGGACACCTAACAAAGTGGAGAAGGGAAGTTGATGAAGATAAAAGTTGAACTTAATGAAATAGAAGCAAGACACTAGAAATGATGAGTAAATCCAAAATTTGATTCTCTGAGAAGATACAAAAATAAACCTCACACAAATTTGGCTGGAAATAAAATAGAAAGAAAAACAGACAATACAGAAAGTTGATTATGATAATATAATACTCTGTGAATATCAATAGCAAAAACAAACAGCAAAAGGCCTGGCTAACCCAGAGGAATAATCAACAGAGATAGCCATGAGGGTACATTTCTATAGTCCCAGAACCTAGAAGTTGAGGCAGGGGATCACTTGAACCCCAAAGTTTAGCCTGGGAAACAAAACAAAACTCTATCTCAAAAATAACAGTAATCCCCAATATTCTAAAAGAGTTTCATTCAACTAGATATAAAATTAATTACACATAGCTTGTTTTTAGAAAACACTGGAAGGATAATTTAAGGCTCACTAGCTAGAAGACCTTAGGGCTGGACGGTTGCCTACATGAACACTGTTACAGTTTCAGAGAGCTGACATCCTAGACCATGGGTTGGCAAACTATGTCTTCTCATCTGTCTTTATAAGTCTGTGGTCTGGGAAAAGTCATTTCATTTTCACGTGGTTGAAAGGAGACCAATGAAGAGTGATGTTTCAGAACATGTGGAAATTAATAAACATGCAAATTACATGAAATGAAAACTTAATGACTCATAAAGAGAATTTAATTTTCCTCATGAATATATGTAATAATCCTGAATAAAATGAGTTAATTAAATATAGTAGGATTTTACCAGAATAATGGGCTATGGTCAAGTAGGGTTTAATTCTATGAATGTAAAGATTCCTTAGTAATTAGACGTCTGGTACCTTAATTATATGAACAAATTAAAGGAAGCTAAAACATGGTTTTTATCAGCTTTAACTGATAAACTCAGCAATCACTGTTAGGTTCAAAAAAAGTAATAAAATGAGACTTCTTGAAAACAAAAGTCTCAGTTGTTCCAAGGATGCAAAAGCCTATAACACCTACAAAACAGGAGTAAAAATTCACAGTAAGAAAAATATGTAGTGAATTAAATGAAAATAGCATAAAATTTTAAAAAAATATAGATGAAAATTTTTAGAGAAAAGGATATAATTAATAATAATAATAATAATAACATAATAATAATATATTACATAAGGAAACGTAAATCTTAAAACAACTGAAAGAAATACAGAAGTTTACTGAGGGGGAACATGGCCAGACCACAGAAGAACAAGCATGTTTATAAGAGAACCACAGTAGGTGCATGGATCACTCAGCATGTCTCCTGCGTTACTTCTGTGGCTTTCCAAACACAGCATCAGCAATTTGGACTGTGATACTTAACTGTGATTATAAGTTTGCATGGATTAAGAAGCACCTAGGGGGTTAAAGAGGCACAGTTTTAAGTGTGTCTAGAAGGGCATTTCCAGAGAGGATTAACTTGTAGGACATTTCTCATTCAAAGTGCAATACAGAGTAAATCAAACTGTATAGGGAGTGTCCGTAAAATTTAGCAAGCTCTCTATAAACGCCTTCAGAGGACAGAGGGCGTACAGTGGACAGGCTGTGAAGGCAAGGACTTCAATGTGATCATTTAAGTTTAGGCTGTGAAGAATGGATAAACCTTAGGCTGCCCTAAAGAGAAGAAACAACCTACCCCAAAACTGAAAAGCTATGGTTTTCTGAGGGATGGCAAAAGGTGTGCTTAAAAAAACACACTGGCTCTAGAAATTGGGCAAAGCAGCCAGGAATGGTGGTACAGCCATTCCTTTAATCTCAGCACCTGAGAGGCAGAGGCAGGCAGATCTTTGTAAGTTCAAGGCCAGCACAGAGTAGTTTGAGAACTGCCAGAGCTACATAGTGAGACTCTGTCTCAAAAAAGAAAAGAAACAATGAAAGGTTTAGCAGAATGCAGGCAGGCCTGGAAGGGTAGCACCACCAAGGAGAATGACTATCTCGTGAGCAAAAGGGGTAGAATGAAGAATGAGGGACGAAGAAAACTGAGAAGAGTAAGACAGAACATGGAAGACAGAGTATTTATTCTCCTAATATTTGAATACATAAACCCCCAAACTGTAATCCTATACATCACTGAGAAAGTCCTGGCAAGAGATCACCCTAAAACAAACAACAAACAAACCGAACTCTATTATGGTGGGATTGTTGCCCAGGATTCACGTGGCTGGAAATCTCTTAATTCATTGATAGTAGTTACTATCACATTCTCAGATACACAAATGGGATCTGGAAAACGGGGCACTAGGGTTACACGCACGGGCAAGCAAAGCCATCTTCAGAATCTTTTGGATGAAATACTAAAGAACAAATGGTGGAACTCGACCTTTAGATTGTAAAATGATAAACCCAAGGCAGGTGGCTGACACCATTAGTTTTTGTGTTTAAATTTTTTCGTTACAAATATGGCTGCAATAAGGTGCATTTGTGTATGGTCTTACCTTTCGCTGTATGGATCCCATTCGCGCTGATTTCACATCCACAGACTGGTAGGTTAGCCACAGGCCTGTGTCTACATGCTGTATATAGCAAATGGAGTCTCCATACTTGATTTCTGAGGTTCCCATGCCATCGACTTCTTTTCTCACCCCCACATCCAATTTTTCCTATGCATAGAATGAGAATAACACATGTTTAAAAAAAATCACTAGTCTATGCCATTAGAATACCATCTTATAAAACCATTCCTTAAAAATTTCAGTTCTCTAGGTCCCCTGAAGTAATGGCAATGGCCAAATATTATTTTTTTTTTAATTTTATTTTTCTTTTTAGTTACATTTTGTTAACTCTGTGTCCCAGCTGTATCCCGCTCCCTCATTCCCTCCCCAACCCCGCACTCCCTCCTTGGTCTACTCCCTGCCCCTTTCCAAGTCCACTGATAGGGGAGGACCTCCTCCCCTTTCATTTGACCCTGTTTTATCAGGTATCTTCAAGGCTGGCTGCAAAGTCCTCCTCTGTGGCCTAACAGACTGCTCCTCCCCTGGGGGGGTGGGGGGTGTCAAAGAGCCTGCCCTTGAGATCCTGTTAGAAATAGTCCGTGTTCCCCTTACTTTGGAGAACTTCTTGGTTACTGAGCTACCACGGGCCACATCCGAGCAGAAGTTCTAGGTTATATCCATAGATGGCCCTTGGTTGAGTGTCAGTCTCAGAAAAGACCCTGTGCCCGGATATCTTTGGTCCTTGTAGAGCTCCTATCCTTTCCATATCATACTAACTTCCCTTCTTTCATATGATTCCCTGCACTCTGCCGAGGGTTTGGTTATGAGTCTTAGTGTCTGCTTTGAAACACTACTCTACCTAGCAGTGTTTCAAAGCCAAATATTATTTTTAAAGATTTATTTTGGCTTTTTGGCTTGGGTTTTTTGAGCTGGCTCTTTGGGGCTTTAGCTTAGGTCTTGGGTTTTGGGGCCTTTTCCTCCAGGGCTGTCAGCTGAACTCATGAGCCTTTGGGTTTTTTTTCCATCCAGATCTGAGCTGAGAAGGAAGGTCAGCTGGGTGCTTTCTCTGCCTCTCTGAACTAGCAGGTTTCCACCCCAGCATCTGGTTCCTACATCTTGATTGGTAAAATAGAACAGTTGGGATTTTGATTATTTAAAACAACATCCTGGCACCCAGCATGGGCCTTGAACTCTGAACCCTAAGAAATAGTGAATTTTCTAAATATAATCCAGAAAGAAGGCCGCAGCCTCCTGGAGTATGCAGAAGATGTACCTAGTGCAGACACTGGACTAACAAGTACAGATCAACAAGAGATGGCAAGTAACCCTTTGCCTTCGGGAAACACCCAAAGGGACCTGGCACAGGTCCCAGCATCAAATTCGATTCAGTCATTTCCTGTCAGCGTAGGAGAAACTCATCCACAGAGCAATTAAAAGAGTTAATGCCTGTTGTTAAAAACAACACTGCTCTGGATTTAATCAAGGACAGAACAGTTTCAATGGATAAACAAAAAAAAAAATCAAGAAATACCACAAAACAATATATTAGCGAAGTGCTATAAATGATCAGAGGCCTAAGCTAAAAATAAAAATAAATGGCATTGTAATTGAAGGTCTAGCAGACACAGGAGCAGATGTAACAATAATTTCACCAAAATCTTGGCATCCAGATTGGCCTCTTCAGGAAGTAAGTATTCAGCTTCTACAGATTGGATCTTTATCTCAGGTAAAACAAAGTGCAAGATGGGTCAAGTGCATAGGGCCAGAAGGACAGATAGGAAAATTACAGCCATATGTGGCTAATATAGCCATGAATTTATGGGGATGCGATTTGTTACAGCAATGGAAAACACAGATTAACATTCCCCCAATCTCAGAAACAAACTATAAAATAAAGACTGCTTCTGAGAAAAATATCGAAAGGTATTATCCAGAACAGTTGGACTGTCCAGGTTGCCTATAAGCAGGACACAATAGGTGTTAGTCTTTCAAGGACACCAACTGCCCTACCTGTAAAAGGGTTAAGCAAGCATAAAAAAATAAGTTAATGAATAGTAAAAGGTGGGTGGGCTGGAGAGATGACTCAGAGGTTAAGAGCACTGTCTGCTCTTCCACAGGTCCTGAGTTCAATTCCCAACAACCACATGGTGGCTCACAGCCGTATATAATGAAATCTGGTGCCCTCTTCTGTGTGGGCACACACATGCAGGCAGAGCACTCTATAAGTAATAAATAATAAATTTTTTTTAAAAAATTGTTTTTAATAATTTTCATATATGTGTGTCTGGGGTGTGTGTACAAGTGACTCTGGAAAACAAAAATGTACATCAGAGCCCTTTGATATGGAGTTACAGGGGTGTGAGGCCCCTGACTGGGTGCTGGAAAGCAAATTGGTTCCTTTGGAAGAGCAGCTGGGCTCACAATGGCTGAGCCATCTTTCTAGCCTAGGGCTCAGTTTTATCATCTACAAATCAAAGTATCTCTTTAAAGGGTCAGAACAAAAATGAGACAACACTTGAACATATCTGGAATTTAAAAATAAAATCCCTTCAGCCAGCCTGAACAACTTTGGCCATAATGCCTGGGAGGGTGCTGACATTCATACAGTTGTCAGTGATAACAGAATCTTATTTCCCTCAAACTAATTAAAGCTGTAGTTTCTGCTCCTGCAGTTTCCAAAACAGACGGCAGAGTTTTGTGTTTTTAAGAAGGGCTGAGATTCAGGAACTCACTAGGTCAAAATTTTCGAAATTCCTTCTTTGAAGGTGTATGTGTGTGCGCGTGTGAGTGTATAAACATAGCTATAGGTACTCTGAAGGCCAGAACAGAAAAAAGGGTAACACATCCCTTGGAGCTGGAGTTACAGTCAACAGTGAGCCACCTGATGTGAGTGCTGGGATCTGAATTCTCTCTCTCTCTGCAAAATCAAAAAGCACTACTTTGGTTGTTGCTGTTGTTGTTTTGTTTTACCTGTATGTATGTCTATATACCATGTGCCATCCCTAGCATGCTTGGAGGCCAGATGTGGGCCCTGGATCCCCAATAACTGAAGTTACAACAATTGTAAGCTGCCACATGGGTTCTGGAAATCGAACCCACAATCTCTGGAAAACAGCCAGTGCTCTTAAGCACTGAGACCATCTCTCTAGTCCTGTGATGTTTCTTAAAATTGCAGTCTCAAAGCTGAATGGACGCCTTCTTATTCCTCATTCACGCTTTCACCGAATAACTGCACTTGCTAAGTTGATGTTATGTTGTTTCTAGGTCTTTGGTTATTTGATTATTGATGAAATTGGAGTGTGTGGGTGTGTCTGTGTTTACTTACGTGTGAAAGCCAGAAAATAGCCTTGAGAATTATTTCCCAGGCACTGTCCCCATTTGCTCTCTGAGACAGGGTATCACACTGGTAAAGTTTACCAAGGATGCTAGGCTGGCAGGGCAGCAAGCCCCAGGGATCTGCCAGTCTCTGCCTTTCTAATACTGGGATTATAAAGACATGCCACCACACCCAGATTTTTTTACATGGGTTCTGAGAATCAAAGTCATGTCCTCCTAATGAAGGCAAGTGCTGAACTGACTAAGCCCATCTACTATATAAATGTTCACTGAAGAATACCTTGAAGTAAAAATTATTTGAGTTTTTTTTTGTTTGTTTGTTTGTTTGTTTTTTATCTAAAGGAACCATTCAAACAAAGCAAAAGTGAAGGCTGAGTATGGTAGAACATGCCTATCATATCAGTTCTTGGGATCCACTTGAGGTAGGATTGCTTCAAGTCTAAGGCCTGCCTGCTCTACCTAGCAGATTACAGGCTAAACAAGGCTACGTAGGAAGTCCTTCTTCTTGAATTGCCTTGTCCAGGCTTAATATGAGGGTTTGTGCCTAGTCATATTGTAACTTGTTATGCCATGTTCAGTTGATATCGCTGGGAAGCTTGCTCTTTTTTTTTTTTTTTTTTTTTTTTTTTTTACAGGGAAATGGAGGAGGAGTGAATCTGGGAGAAAGGAGAGGTAGAAGAGGGTGGCTGGGGAAAAAGGAGGGAGGGAAACTTGTGGTCAGGATATAAAATATGCTAGCTAAATAAATAAATAAATAAATAAATAAATAAATAAATAAATGACTGCAGAGAAAAAAATTAACACAAAACAAAAAAGTCAGAGTCTTTATCCCATCTGATTTTTTTCTCTTTTCTTTTGTACTGATAATTAATGAACCTTTATGACCCTAAAGTGAATGAGCAGATAAACTTCTAATTTAAATAAATTTCAATTCTCAGAATTGAAAGGTCAAGGTCACCTCAAAAGCATACAACTATCAACTAAGTTGAATGAACTATTATGCAAATAACTTGCAACAGTATTCTAAGAATCAGCAATAAAACAGATAGACTATTGTAATTTCATTCCATCAGATGAGATGGATGCTGATCTACTTACGCCAACCCTGTCGATGGGAAAATTAAATTCTGGAAAATATAACAATGTAATTATCTCTTCAGAAGAAAACAATGAGCCTCTAAACATTTTTGTTCTTTTATCTGGGAAATTAGTTTATGGTCTAATTATTTGTGTTTTGAGAAGTCCTGCACTCATTAGCTGTGCACAGAGGTTTTTTGGCTCTTTATTGTAATGGGCCAGAGTCACTGCAAGGGGTTTTAATGAGGAGATTTCCCAGGGACTGTGTTCTGATTGTAATGGCAACCTTGAGTCAGGTAAGAACTTGCTGAAATGATATGAGACAAAGAAAGCTGAAGGAAGCACCCAGGGTCCTGGCTGTTCTTTTCTTTGTTCATTTCTTATAGCTCTGGAGTAGGAGAAAATCAGATAAAAACAGGCATTCCAGCACAGGGTTGGGGGGTGGGTATCTCAAGGTTCTTGGTCTCTTGCTCAAAGGACTGAAACAAGAGCTCACAGGGATTTGCAAACGTGTAAGTGTGTCTTTAGTCACGGGACCCCAGATCAGAAACACACTGTGTGGAGGACTGAGCCTGTGACTGCAGGTGCTGGTGGAGGTCAGGGAGGGTGTGGATTGCCCAGAGGTGGAGTTACAGGCAGCTGTTAGCCTCCCAGTGTGGATGAGTCCTGGGTATTGACCGCCAATCCTCTGTAGGAGTAGGGTAGGTTCTTAACTGCTGAGCCATCTCTTAAACCCAAGGAGCTTCATTTATTTCTCTTTATTTATTTACTTATTTATTCACTTTACATCCTGATTGCTCCCCTCCACTCCCAGTCTCCCCTCACACACCTCTCCCCCCATTCTCCCCTCTCCTTCTCCTCAGAGAAGGGGGAGGTCCCCCATGGGTACCAAGCCGCCCTGGCACATAAGTTGAACTTCTTTTTTTATGGGACTAAAAAAAGGAATGGTTTGTTTACTAGGGACGTGTTTTGAGAAGTTCTCTATGTTGCTTATTGAGAGATCAAGCCTACTGTGAACCTCCTGTCACACAATGCATCTGGTTGTAACCAAATGCATGCCCGATTATGCACAGACATAAGATGGAAAAAGAAGTTTCCCCCTAAAAATTCACTAAGGGACACCGTTTGGCTGATTGTACACATGCTTCAAACCTCTCTGGGCTGGACTGATCTTCCAATCCTTCTAGACTCTAAGTTTAATGGTTGTTACAGTGAGAAAAAAAAAAAAAAACTTATCCCATTACCAAAAGAGGGGTATGCCTGTAGCTCACTGGAAGTAGGGGTTCCAGGCTGTCACATCGCTGGACACATTGTTTAGAAAGGGATGTGCTACATTGTACTTCCAGGTAAAGACTCTAGGCTTCCAAGAGAATTACTGGAAAAAGAGTGTGTGTATCAAACCCATGCCCTATGCTCAGCTGTCTCCGACGATACAAAAAGTACAGAGCATCATGAACCAAGTGGATGACATAGATAAAAGCCTCTAGTAAAAAATGAGCCTATATTCAAGTAGAGTAAGCAGATGAGGGAAGTGATATCCACACAGAAACTCCCGCCTTCCTCAAATCAGGGCCTTTAACTGTCTCATTGAGTCTTGAATGGTATTACTTCCGATCAAATTACTATGCTTTAGAAAACTGAGATTGGTTATACTTCTCATGGGTCACTATCATAATTTTCGGAAAATTAAAACAGCAGAGAGGAGTTGGACAGTAGAACTCTTTAGAAAGGCAAACGACATTTAGCCTGGCTTACAGATGCTGGCCTTTTCCTCAGGGTGTACCTGGCTCTGTAAGTACCATTGACGCAAAAGGAGAAAACTGCATCTGTGGCTTGAGGTATCGAAAGAGACACACTCAGAAGAAGAGGGATCCAAAAATCTTTACAGAAATCAATCCTTGTTTTGGTTGTGTACACGAGGAAAGGTTGTGTACACGAGGAGGAGGTTCAGAATGATGCGGCAGGTGGAGCCAGGAGAACTGAGTAGAAATATAAGCAACTGCTCACTGCCAAAGAAACAGGTTTCAGTTTAACAGAGTTATCTGCCTGCAAAAGTGAAATACGTCTTCAGGCGGGGCAGAGCAGGGCAGGGCAGGGCAGGGCGGGCTAGGGCGGGGGTGAGCAAAATTCAGTGCCCAAACTATCATTTCTGATATCAAAGTAAACGTCAAAAAAAGAATTGTGTATGTGGGGAAGCAATGTAAATGTGGATCCTAATCACACAGCTAGAAGACAAAGACCTTAAGACAGCTATTTTTCATGTTCCCATTTTTATGTGTTTATATGTGCACATGTGCATAATTTTACATGTGTATGTGTGTGAACACATGTGTGGGTGAAGTTACATGTGTGTTCTTGTACATGTGGAAGCCCAAGTTAGATGCTGAGAATTATTCTCATTTCTCTTCTACCTAATTTATTGAGGCAAAGCTATTTACTCAATCAAAGCTATAGCTCATTGATAAGGCTAGACTACACAGCCACCCTGCTCTGGGCAGCCCTGCCTTTGTCTTCTAAGACTGGAGCTCCACATAAGTTCAGGGGATCCAAATGCTGGTCCTCATATTTATGCTCCAACCACATTAACCACTGAGCCATTTCGCTATTCATTAAAGCTTCTATTATACATATTAAATATATTTAAAAGCCAGGAGAAAAAATCCTTTATACACACAAGGAATATACAGATAGGCGACTACTGTCAACAATTGCCATATGTATCTCTTTCAAACACACACACACACACACACACACACACACACACACACACACACACA
>NW_026587556.1:2653565-2661581 GCF_907164565.1 Psammomys obesus
ACACACACACACACACACACACACACACACACACACACACACACACAAACTGACAGCAATAATCAGAACACTGGGTTAGCTGGAAAACCACAGGAATTAGAAGACAAAAAGTCAGTGAAACTGAAATAACATCAGAAGGAATACCCAATCTGAAAATTACACAGATACCAAACGTGCTCTTGCGGCCAGACACGGTGGCTCATGCCTGTAATCTCAACAATGGGAGGATGACTTCAGCAAGGGGACTGCCATGAGTTTGAGGCCATCTTGGGATACAAAGTAAGTTCCAAGCAAGACTTGGGGTTTGGAGTAAGACCCCATTTCATATAAAGCAAAACAGACCAGAACACAACACACTCTAAGATATATATATATATATATATATATATATATATACACTTTCTGCTGTTAAATAGAAACTTAGCTAAAAAGGCCACACAGTTTAATTTGTATAACTGATATACCCATCAGGTTCCTGTTATACCAATCAAAGAAACCCCGAGATCATTGCTATCATCCTGCCATTTATTCACTCATCGCTATTTTTGTCCATTTTTAGATCTTAGGGACTATAAGTTCTCAAGAACATATTTTCAATCCATCACTGTGCGGACATTTATATACTTCTCATTTATATACTGGCATGAATGCTGTCATCCATGATCGATTAATGTGCTATTTGTTGAAATTATTCTACATCCTTGGAATCTGAACCTTGTCTGCAAATAGCAAACTCTGGAAAAGGATTTATTTTTAATTATGTCCATTTGTGTGTGGGCACACACACCTGAATGCAAGTGTCACAAAAGGCAAGAAGACGGTATCAGGTACTTCAGAACCGGAGTTAGAGCTGTGAGCTGCCCAAACTGAGTCCTGAGAATGGAGCTCCTGGCCTTTTGATAGCATCACGTGCTCTTAAATGCTGAGCCATTTGCCTAGGTACACAAAAGGCCACTTCCCAATGACGTTATGCTATGTGAATGAATTAAGCAAGGACTACATATTCCTGCCCTGACCCACAGAAAATATGCCAACAAGACACTCAGATAATTCCTTTTAGGAAATGCTTTAAAAGTAGAAAAGAATGCTTCCAAATGGGCGTGCTAATCTGGCTTGTTATGAAGTGGAAAATATTTCTGAGCCAACAGTGGCCTTAGTAAGAGACACAGAAGCACTGTTGTTACCAAGCTAGACTCAGCCACACACTAAAACTAGTGCAGTGGATCTGTTATCTGGACTTTTCTAGTACGGCTGGCATCAATCATCTTTATCCTATAGGAGTGCTGGGTGACTAACTGATAGGGGAAACTGACAGGTCTTTAATCTTGAACAAGGATAGTCTTGACCATTTTAAATTACCCATTGTTATTAATAATATTTAGTTATATATCCATCTCCTTAAGACAAACAACAGCTAAAGTTCAGAAAAACTAAAAGGTCAAAATAGAATGTGCAGCATTAGAAACAGCTCAGCAGCTAGAGGCATCTGCTGCCAAGGCTGAGGACCTGGGTCTTAAACCTGGGACTTATAAGGTGGAAGGAGAAAACCAAATGCCCCAGTTTGTCCTGTGACCTCCACATGAACTCCGTGACACATGGGCATGCGCACGCACGCGCGCGCGTGCGCGCGCACACACACACACACACACACACACACACACACACACAAGGAAAAAAGGTAAAGAAGATTTAATGTGCTTCTTTACAATGTCCTAATACAATGAGAATAGCTGGTCACTGGAAAAACAGGCCTCAAAGTTCTCCCCTTGGCCCGGCTGCACTGTGGGTGTCCTCCTCCCACAGGCAGCCCTTAGGTATCAGCAGACAAAGCTACACAGCAAGTCCCTGAACGTGCAGGTATCCCGTACTTCTGCTTCTCTGGCCGGGCCCTGACTATAACAACTCTCAGCACCTTGGAAGGGTTAGTGGCATTCCCATTCACGCTGACTGCTATTAAAAAAGAATTGGCATACATGCAACCAAATTTGTCTGTTTCCTAGGAAAACCGTCTTCTCTACCACTTTCTCTTATTTTCTCAGCTCCTTTCTTGCAAGGTCATTATATGCAGCTCCTTTGAATTTAATCCTGATACAGGCAAAGTTCATCTCCATTTAAGCTTTGAGACTGGGGCTTTCTGTTATTTTATTTTATTTTATTTTTAGTTAGCATGCCAAGTACCAGGTTTCATTTAGACATACACTCACGCGTGTGCACTCACACACACATGTACAAACACACACACTTACACTTTGTTCTTATTTCCATCTCTCAATGTCCGCTCCCATCTGTTATGCTTTAATTCCTTTCCTGGCTGCCCACCGATAGTATAGCTGTTTTTATGAGAGAAACGATGTAAAAGTAAATCTACTTAAAAAAAAAAAACAAACTGTTTACCCTCTTACTCACTGGAGACCTCTGAAATGCAGACAAAGACGAGTGAGTGACTTCCCTTCTCTGTTTATTAAGATTTATCACCGAGAGTTAAGTCTGGATCAGTTTAATGAAGCATCAGTTTCTACAACTGCCTAATGGAGATTGAAAATAATCTTTAAATGCCACAAGCTCATTGCTAGATCAAAATGACAGAGAGCATCAAATTTGGAAGGCAGATTATACAGCACACTACGAACTGCTAAGCTTTGCTCTTTTTGGTGTGAGAGTGTATGCTTTGAGGGCTGGAGACATGGCTCAGTTGAGAGGCTGCTTTTCTAGCATGCCTAAAGCCCTAGGCTGGATCCCTAGCAGCAAATGCATATACCAGGCATGGTACTCCTAGCACTTGGAAGCTGAGGCAAGAGGATAAGAAGTTCAAGGTCATACCCAGATACCGAGTAAGTCTGAGGTAAGGTGAGGGAGAATGGCAAGGGAGGGAAGGAGGGTGGGAAAGAACTTCAAATCTCATATTTTCTGAGCCCAAAATAAAAATCTTCAATAAAACAATACACAAAGAAGCTCAGCCTAGAAATGTTTCCATCTATTTTTGCCCTCATCTCCAGAGTCCTTTTAATGGCATTGCTAGTCTCCTTTGAGACTGTCATTCTATCACCTCAGTGCCAAAAGACTTCTATTCGTGGTGCACGAGGGAGGGAAAGCTGCGAGTTCACCTACCAAGGAATATGTCAGTAGCATTTTAAACTACAAGAAAATTACACTGGTGTAATATATATATATATAGCAGGTCCTACCTTATGAATAAAAGTGACATCTAAAGACATCTGTGAGAGGAAGTTAAAAGTTCTAGAAGTGGAAAGTATGCCTTATAAAACCTACAGGCATGAAAATCCATTCTTCATTATATCGACTCTTTTCTTTAACAGGGTGCCCATGTGGCTTACATTATAAACTATGTCCTATATCTGATTCAATTTCTACTGAATACACAGGGCTGTCAACAACTGGGGATTTTTTTTTTTTTTGTCAACTCCTAAACTTGAGATTGGCTATTGAGCATTCATTCACATCAGTGTCTCAGGCACCCCTGTGACAACCTCAAAATATGTCTTTGTTGTCAACTAGTAGCATGGGTTTATTTTTTGTTTTCTTATTTTCTGTAACATATTTTAAACCCTTGTTATCTATGAATCTTAAGGAAGAATGATCTTCCAGATATGTAAGTTTTGAGACTATGGCCTTATGGGATAGGCCTTCAAGTACAGCTGCTCCTGTGGAAGGCAAGGCAGGAAGACTGCCAAGTCCAAGGCCTCTATTTAGTGAAGTTCAAAGGCAGCCTGGGAAACTTAGTGATACCCTTCCTCAGAATTAAAGGTCAGAAGAAACCTGGGAACGTAATAGTGCCCAGGGGAAGAATTTGGTATGACCAAGGCTGTTTACTCACCAGAACCACACAATGAAAAGAATGTCTCAACCAGAAACACTGAAGGACTGCCGATGTAGATACAGAGCTTCACCAGAGTAGAGGCAGGGCAGTGATGGAGCCCAGGGCCTCATGTATGCTGGGAGAGAGCCCTCACCACCACCACCACTGAGCTACATGACTGGTAGAGCTATGTAACCTTTTCACAATTTTTATGTGTGAGTCAGGAGCTTACAAATTTGACCAGACTGGCCTGGAACTCACTCTGTCACCCCAAGATGCCCTTTAACTTGTGCTCTCCCTTCCTTGGTAGCTGAGATAAGACCTCAGGTTTGACTTTCATTTTGGAATTCATAAAGCACAAGATACCAATAGAGTCTAAAACAAGAAGTTCAGCATTTCCACTAGCCAAAAAAAAAGAGGCTCTTGAAGGCACACTTTATGAATACCTGAGTCAAACACACACCGAAAAGAAGGCACTTTTGTCTTCCAGGATGAAAGTGCTCATTTTTCTTACTGAAAAGAAGGAAAAGTGCAACATGCGGGTCCTATCCATCACTGACACTGCCCGGGAAAGAAAATGGCACATCGTTCTGTGCGTGTAGGGGCAGGGGAGCTCGAGTGAAAAGTCGGTGGTAACATACTTACTTTGTAAGAGTGAGAATCTGAGTTCTATCCTTAGAATCCACATTAAAACAAAAATTAGGCAAACGCTTGTACTTCCAGCTCTGGGAGTAAAGTTGGGTAGATCTCTCGGGGGCTCATTGGCCAGGTAGTCTAGCTTACAGGCCAATGAGAGACCCTGTTCCCAAAACCACGATGGATGGCTCTTGAGGAAGGACATCTGAGGTTGACTTCTGTCTTCCACAGGCGTGTGCACACACATTCCTGTGCATCTGTACCAGCATGAGCCTGCACATGTGTTCAAGATATTTATTTGTGCCTTCATGAGTGTTCACATATATGTGTTTGTTTGTGAGCTCAACATGCATTTTAAAAATACAGAGATAGGACCAAATCACCAATAAAGGAAAGAATAAAACTGCGTATTCCATTTTCTCTAAAATCTGATAATATCAACAGTCTAATTTTATTTTGTTTCCCTTGGCTTAATGTGTCTTTATTATATAATAGCAGATAGCACTTTGCAGCATGAATGAATTTTAATATCATTAGGCTTCTTTCCAATTAAAATGAGGCATTTTAAACATTACAATCAGCACTATTAACATGTTTAAGCTTTCACAGTCTATGTGTGGGGAATATATTTTTATATGTGTATTTCTGTGACATTTACTTGGTCCTAAATTCTCATTCTTACATTGTAACTTATTTTAAATAAAACTAAGCTATCAAAATAGCATTTGCTACCGGGAGTGCTGCTGCAGACCTGTGATCCCAGAACTTAGAAGGATAAGGCACAAACACCACGAAGTTGAGGCCACCCTAGAATACATACAGAGTCCCAAGTCAGCCTGGGATATATAAAGAGACCCTGTTTCAAAGAAAAATTTTATACAAATACAGCACACCAATTTCTGCACATCAAAAAGAAGCACATAAGTAGATTTTCTTCTTAAATATCAAGAATACCTATTTTAAAAATACGTTTTGCAGATCAAGATTACATAAAACATTACCTAAAAATTATACCCTGATTTATCCTTCTTCTACAATAACACACGAATGTATCCATACCCCTAAGTGTTTCTGATAGACAAAGCTTAATTCTGATCACAGCAGTATTTCCCATATGGTTACTGATAAGCTTCTGAAAGTCTACCATCTGCAAATAAAATATTTAAACTAAGTAATACCATGGAGAGACTTGAGAGGTGGCTCAGCAGTAAAGACCACTGTTCTTATTCAGCTCCCTGGTTCCACAGTGGGTGCTTTACAACTGCCTGTAACTCCAGGGACTCAACTGCCCTCTCCTGGCACCCATGGGCAGCCCCCTCACATAAAAGCATATACACACAGACTCATAAATAAAAGTAAATCTTTCAAAAAACATATAATGGACAGAGTACAGTGTGTTCTGATAGGACTGCATGATCCAAAAAACACTAATATTTTGGTAAAGAGGAAAGAGAAGCGGATGTGATAACAGAAAAATAAATGGAACAAGACAAAGTCACTTCCCTACTTTTGGATAACACAGAAAGAAAAATCTCAGTCATCCGGGGCACACCAGAGTCTTGGAAGGGAGGAACTGAGGTAAGGAGGAAAGTCATTTTCATAACGCTTAAGTCGATATTCAGAGACAGGCTGACTGGGAAGAAAACACCATCAAGGGAGCCTCAAGGCTAGGCAGGTGCGAGCTATAGTTTGGAAATTAGAGAGCCCCTCTTTCTCAGGGAGGAGGACAGGCAGGACCAAGGATTTGAGATCCTTCTCCTAGCAACGTGCCCGGCTTTGGACCAAGTACTCACCATCTGGCAGCTCCTTGCCCCAAAGTTACTCTGTTTCTGTCTGTGTACATTGGGAATGAGAATTCAGTGGAAATACAGATGCAATGCAATCCCACACACAGAGAAAATACAGTGCAATCCCACACACAGAGAAAAAACCGGAAATAATCTGAGGCAGAGTCCAGACCCCAGAGCCGCCATTCCTGAAAACAAACAAGGGGCAGGAAGGTGTGGTCGGTCCACATTCACTTTCTCAGAGCAGCCAGGTTCTACAAACTGTCGAGTGAGGACTATGCTTCTCTCACTGGAAAACTGCAGATGTTATAAAATGTCTTTAAAATGATGCTCTTGGGGCAGGAGAAATGGCTCGGCTTTTAAAGTCACTTGCAGCACAAGCCTGGTGACCTGAGCTCAATCTCAGAAACCCACATAAAGGCCGATAAGGCAGACAGAGAGAACACACTTAAAAAGGTTGTCCTACACCCTCTACAGGCATATGCCACCCCCCCCCCGCCATAGCAACAGGTGAAAAGTAAACTTAAAAACAACCAATTTTACAGCCAAAAAGAGTAACATCCATACACCAGTCCAAAACATGAAATTGATTTTTATCAAAAATCAACTGTCCGTGGTTTCTGAGATCAAAATCCCCTAAAACTTTCTTGTCCTTTAATCAAAAACAGTTTCAGTTTTAAGAAGGAAGAAATCATCAACAGTTTCAGAGGCAAAACGGTTCACTTTAAATGTGAAAATAGCCTAAAATTTCAGATGCAAAGCAGTAGCTAAATGCTTTATCATCAATCTACACTGAAGAATATCGAATTGCCAACATTTCATTATGAAAGGAATGTTTTAGAATAAGGCATTTTATTAAATAACGACTAAAACCAACAGAATATATAATCAAGTTTGTTGACTGTCAACATTTCTTAAAAGTTGCAATAAAGACGAAGTTATTTTTGAATGACAAACTGCAAATTATCTTAATTTGCTCCTGTCTTAATTACTGCATTCTCTACTTGATTTTTCACAATTATTTATTTAGCATGCGTCGAGTGTGTGCAAGGGCGCTGGAGGACAACCTGCGAGTATCATTTCTTTCCTTCTGACATGTGGGTCCAGAGGATCAGACTGGGACCGTCAGGCTCAGAAGGGACACCTTTATGTGCGGAGCCATCTTGTTGGTCCCTCTTTTTTAAGTGTTCTGTACCAGCTGAGTATGAACCAGTATGTGAAAACAGGTTCTCAGCACCTGACAGGGTTGAGTGGTGCGGTGTATGGGGTAGAAAATGAGCTTCAGAGAAAATGTTCATCACAGTCATGATTAGACAGCATTACTTGACTGTCAGCTTCCAGAATGAAAGTCCCTGATCAGAAACCACGGAGGACCTAGGCAGCTCAAATCCAACTCTGACAGAATGTTCGGAGAGGACTCCAAGGGGGAAAAAAATGGATCAAAAAGCTACAGCTGTTGGCAAGATGTACCAAGAGCTTGCAAAGTTATTCTCAGCTCTAGATTTGGCATCTCCATTTCTAGGAATTTTTCCTAAAGAAGTAAGCCAGAACTGTGCACCAACCATCATTCTAACAGTTGCTACCCTCCAACTGATTATGTGCTTACCTCTGTCTACTGTGGTGAGCAAAGCACTCCACACACTTGCTTACTTGTCTTCTTTCTTCTCTTTCTTTTCCTTCCTTCCTGTCACTTGTTTATAGACTATTTATTTATTTTACATGTATGTGGCATATATATATATATATATATATATATATATATATATATATATATAT
>NW_026587556.1:2661981-2735031 GCF_907164565.1 Psammomys obesus
ATATATATATATATATATATATATATATATATATATATATATATGCATGTTCACATGTTCGTGGGTGCAGATGTGTGTGTGTGTATGGCTGTTGAGGCCCGAAGTTGGCAACGTTATGTGTCCGCTTACATCCTTCTCCACTCTCTCTTACTGAGGCTGGATCTTTCACCTGAACCCGGAGTTCATCTGTTGGCCAGTCTAGCCTGTCAGCTTTCCCAGGGATTTTTCCCCACCCCATGCTGAACCCTGTACTTGCCTCCTGAGAGCTGGGATTATAGGTGTCTGGTGCACCGAGGGTCAATATAAAACCTCCCCCCCACTCTTATTTTCTGATCTTTCTAAAGTTTGTGAACTTAAAGATCAGATTCTTCCATAGCCTACACAAAGACACAGACTTTGTATTTGCTTTATCTCCTGAAGAACTATGATTATCAAGACTGCATTAGTGATTTGGTACATAAATGTCATAACTTACATCTTTAGTGACTTTTCACTCTTTAATACCATGAAATACATAGCTCTTGTCACCTGCAATGCTTTCATTTGCTATTATCCCAGGGTCTATTCCACTTAAGCTTCCTTCTTGCTTTGGGTAAATATTGTACTGCTATTCCAGTAGCCATTCCCTCTTCCCAACCTCTCCAAATAAAGTTTCATTACGGGTCTCTATCATGGCTTCTATTTCATTGTCTAATACAAAATTATTTTCGCTTTAAATTGCAGTTCTTTGATTCATATATATTGATAAAGCCGGAGTGTTGGGCCCATGCCCTACTATGTACTAAGTTCTCTAGTTTCCTTCTTTGACAGTCTCTCCTCTCTGTGGCCTTGGCTCGCTGGTTGTCTTTGGAAGTATCTGTGCTTGTGGTTCTTTCCTGGGAAGTTTCTCATTCATGTCAGGCTGGAGGGCGAGCACAGCACCTTCTTGCTCATCAACCTTACTTTAGTAAATCCTGTACATAAATGAATATTTACCTTGTCACTGTTATATTTGTATTTCTAGGGAATGGTTTCTCAAGGTTGTTGGTCTATTTGAAGAGGGTCTCTGTAGTCAAGGTTAGCCTTGAACTCATGATCCTCCTGCCTACCTCTCCCTCAACATCACTCTGCTTTTGACTCCCAAGTATTGGGATTTCAGGTACAAGCTGTGGTATCCAACTTGATTTCTGATTTTCAAAAAATTAGAGGGGACAATGAAAGGTAATACTGGAGTGGGTAGCAAATATGGAGTGGGTGGCAAAGAAAGGATTATTATGTAATATATAAAAATGTCATAATGAAACCTGTTACTCTGCATGCTAACTAAAAAAATCAACAATTCTAAAAGGAAATATATCTATAACATAAAAGATCACGATGATTCTATTTCATAGGAGGTGACCATATCATTCCATGTTCTTCTTACTTTTTCCTCATTCCCACCAGCTTTGAAGACATGGTTTTTGCATTTTAAATGTTATACTTTGGAAAATCGTTTTAGTTTTTCCAAAGTAGTTGCTATGTCTATCTGCACATGTCTGTGTGTGCCCAAGAGCACATGTTAGTGGTGCATCTATATGTGCAGATGTACAACCACACATGTGGAAACCATGTGTATCATTCTCCAGGTTCTCCCCACTTTGTTTCTGGCAATAGGGTCTCTCTCTGGGAGCTGGAGTTCACCAATTCAGCTAGTCTGGCTGGCTAGCAGCCTCAGCGATCCACATGTCTCTGCCTACTGACTGTTGGGGTTACTAGTACAAGCCACCAAGACTTGTTTTAATGCACAGCTGTGCTGTCTGAACATGAAAGGCTGCACTAGGATAAGCATAGGAAAGAGGAAGTTTGGGCTATATCCTGACTTGAAAAAAAAAAAAAAGAAACAAGTGTAAGTGTGTGCCCTTGATTTCTTAAATCTAGGTGACTTTGGTCTTGTTTCTGGACATGGCTAGATCCCCCAGTGGTGACAGTGTTCATGCGTAAGGAGACAAGAAGGTGTTTGTGGAACATCCTTGTAGGCCCTTCTGGCTTTTAAAATCTCCATTGAGAGAAGTCAGGTGATATTCAAAGATGTCTACCTTTATATGTGACTTGGTCTTTTTCCTTTGCAGCTTTTAATATTTTCTCTTTGTTCTGTACATTCGGTGTTTTGATTATTATGTGCCATGGGGAATTTATTTTCTGGTCCAGTATATTTGGTATTCTGTATACTTTGTGTACCTTGATAAGAATCTCCTTTGTTAGGTTACAGGAATTTTTCTTCTATGATTTTTGTTGCAAATATTTTCTGTGTCTTTGACATGGGTTTCACCTCCTTCCTCTTTCTGTTCCTGTTATTCTTAGGGTTGGTGTCTTAGTGTCCCAGTTTTTCTGGATATTTTGTGACATGATTATTTTAGATTTAACAATTTCTTTGACCAGGGTATCCATTTCTTCTATTGTGTCTTTGCTGCCTGAAATTCTTTCTTCCATTTTATTGGTGAGGTTTGCCTTTGGGTTCCTGTTTAGTTCCAAAACTTTTCTTTTCCAGGTTTCCCTCAGTTCAGATTTTCAGGTTTTTGAAAGGTGGCAGCACAGAATACCATACTTAGCAAAACTTTCAATCACAATAGATGAAGAAAACAAAACATTTCATGCTAAAACCAAATTTAAGCAAATATCTATCTACAAATCCAGTTCCACAGACTGAACTAAAAGAAATATTCCAATATAAAGAAGTTAAGCACAGCAAAGAAAATGGAAGGAATAAATAACCCCAGACCAGGAACTCAAAAGAGGACACATACCGCCACCACCACCATCACCACCACAAAATAATAGAAATCAACAAACACTGCTCACTGATATTTTTCAACATCAATGGTCTTGATTACCCAATAAAAAGACACAGACTAACAGAATGAGTGTAAAGACATCCAAGAAACACACCTCTGCTGCATCCAAGAAACACACCTCAACATCAAGGATAGACATTACTTCAGGGTAAAAGATATGAAAAAGATATTCCAAGAAGATGGACACAAAAAAACAAGCCACTGTAGCCATTTAATATCTGACAAAATAGACTTTAAACAAAAACTAATCAGAAGAGACAGGGACAGACACTACATATGCATCAAAGAAAAAGTCCACCAAGAAGACATTGCAATTCTTAATATCTATACATCATACACAAGGGCACCCAAGTTTAGAAAAGAAACACTAATAAGTTTAAATTATATATTCTTGCTTACTCACTGATAGCAGATGACTTCAATACCCTACTCTCACCAGTAGGTATGTCATCCAGACCAAAACAAACAAACAAACAAACAAACCTTAAAGTTTGAGATAACAGATATTGTAAACCAATGTACCTAACAATATTTACAGAACATTTTACCCAAACACAAAAGAATATATCTTCTTCTCATTAGCTCATGGCACTTTCTCCAAAATTAACCACATACTTGCACACAATGCAAGTCTCAAAAGATACAAGGAAACCGAAATAACACCCTGACAGTACAGAATAAAAGTGAATATCAACAATAGAAACAACAGAAAGCTTAAAAACTCATGGACAACTCTCTACTGAATAAAAATTGGGTCAAGACAGAAATTAAGAAAGAATTTTAAAACTTTCTAGAACTGAATATTAATGAGAATTAACACACAACATACCCAAAATTATGAGATACAATGAAGGCAGTTCTAAGAGGCAAATTTATAGCACTAAGTGCCTACATAAAAAATTGGCAAGATCTCATACTAAGAACTTAACAGCACATCTGAAAGCACACCCAAAAGGAGTAGATGGCAAGAAATTGCAAACTCAGGGCTGAAATGAATAAAATAGAAACAAACAAACAAACAAATAAAAGCAATACAAAGAATCAATAAAACAAAGAGTTGTTTCTTTGAGAAACTCGGTAAGATTGGCAAACTCTCATCCAAATTCACTAAAAGGTGAAGAGAGAATATCAAATTTAGCAAAACTATAAGTAAAAATGGGAATGTAACAACGGACACTGAATAAATCCAGAGAATCATAAGGACATACTTAAATAAACCTTTATTCCATCAGATTGGAAAACCTAAAAGAACTAGATAATTTTCTTGGTATATGCCAACTAACAGAGCTAAATCAAGATCAGATAAGCAGTGTAAGCCAGCATATATCCCTCATGAAGTAGAAGCAGTAATTAAGTCTACCAACCTAACCAAACCAAAACACCCAGGGCCAGATGGTCTTAGCACAAAATCTTACCAGATTTTAAGAGTTTAAGAGTTAATATCAATATTCCTCAAAATATTCCATGAAATAGAACAGAAAACACATTGTCTGACTTTATGAGCTCAAAGTTACCCTGATACCCAAACCACATAAAGACCCTCCCCAAAAGAAAGATTTTCAAACAAATTTCTCTTATGAACATATACGCAACATTATCAATAAAATACTTGCAAACCAAATCCAAGAACACACCAAAAAATCATTCACCATGACCAGGTTGGCTTGACCCCAGAGACATAGGGATGGATCGGCATACATAAACCAATGAATATAGCCCACAATATCAACAAACTTAAAGGCAAAAACCAAATTATTATCTCATTAGATGAAAAAAAAAACACTTTGAAAAAAAAAAAGTACTACTCCTTCATAATAAAAGTCATGGAGGGATTAGGGATACAGGGGGCATACCTCAACATAATAAAGGCAGTTCACAGAAAGCCCATAGACAACTTAAATGGAGAGTAACTGTAAGCCATTCCACAAAAAGCAGGAACAAGACAAGGTGTCCACCCCACAAACTGATATCATGGTACTGTTGCTGAAGACAACACCAACACAACTCACTGGAGATGGAGAAGTCAAGCTGCTGCCTACCTCTTGGGTAGAACCTTTACTCCTATGGGTTAGCATCTTTGGTACACTTAGTTACTTTGCATGCGACCAAAGGAGAAATGTAAACACCAATGTGCCCAGAAACCCTTTGATCTACAGTGCTTTCCTGCCTGCCAGATATCTTGTAAAAAGAAGGCACAAAGCTTATAGGAGTAACCAACAAATATCTGATTTAACTTAAGGCTCACTCTACAAGATGGAATCTATATCCACAAAACTGAGACTAAATAATTCAGGGACTAGCGTTAAATCAAATAATGCGGTCTTAAAAAAAAAGTATCAATGCTGAGAGTGGTGGTGCAGACCTGTAATCCCAGCACTAGCTGGGCAGAGAGAGGTGGATCTCTGTGAGTTCAAAGCCAGCCTGGTCTACAAAGCAAGTTCCAGGACTGCTACACAGAGAAAACAAAATAAACAAAAAGTAGCAGTAAAATTACTTCTAAAAAATTCTGCTATACATATCGATCAGTGGGTTGCTCAGTCATCATCAGAGAAGTTTCCTCCTGCAGCAGGTGGGAACAAATACAGAGACCTGCAGCCAGACAATATACAGATAATGAGAGACCTTGGAATACTCTGCTCTAAATAGTCCTTCTCCATCAAGTCCTTCCTCTCATGGCTCAGGGAACCCTGTGGTAAAGGGGGAAAAAAGAACGTAAGAGCCATAGGGGCTGGAGGACACCAAGAAAACAAAGTCCTCTATATCAATATGATCAAAGCTCATATGATCTGACAGAGGTGGAGGTGCTTTACATGGGGAATGCACAGGTCTATATACCAGATGGGGTCCTAGAGCTGAAAGGAGAAGTAGACATGTGCCCCCATCCCTAACCCAGAAGCTATCTCCAGCTGATAACCACTTGTAGATGAAAATTTAATTTCCTCCAAGGGAGTCTCACTGGGCAAGCAAACTATTCTTAATGGCAGGCTGCACGCCCAGCAGAGATGGCCAACAGAAAAGAAACTCAATGGCATCATTGGAGGTTTTTTGTCTCATAATGTTCTGTCAGGGCTTGTCTTTTTTTTTTTTTAATTCTATCTTTTTAAAATTCCATATATATATAATCTCTCCCTTTTTGCCCTACAGGTCCTTTGCATATATATTATGGCTTCCAGTTTAATGTTTTTGGAATTCCTGAGGGAGCTGTTTCTTGGGTTCTTTCTTTCTGTTTGTTTTGTCCTATTCTGATGTGTTAATTTTTGTTTTAACTTATTATATTTTATTGTATATTATTATCCCTTAGAAGCCCACTTATTTTCCAATGAGAGATAGAAAGGGAGTGGATCTGAACAAGAGGGGAGGGGGAAGGAACTGGGAAGAGTAGAGGGAGGGGAAACCATAATCAGGATATATTATTGAGAAAATATTTTTTTTCAATAAAAGCAAAAAAAAAATATAGAACTTTATATTAAAAAAAAAGAAAGAAAAGAAAAGAAATCTAAAAGGAGTTTGAGGATATACTTTAACTAAAAATGGAAGCTATGAAGCCAGCAGGCTCTCCCAGCCAGTTCCCACCTTAAGGAAGAGAGAGGCCAGGAGGAGAAGCTATGGATGAGAAAGCTGCATCAATTTTTCCTGTGTTCCCAACATCAAAGAAACAGAGCAGGGAAACATGGTCAGAAATCTCAAAATGACACAGTCCATCTTACCTTGGAAGACCGGAAGGCAAATGCTGTTGATTTTACATCAGCTTTTTCTTTGTCCATGAGTAGAAGGTTCTTGTCTTCCATGAGGCTTAAGTATTTTCCTGTTGTGACATGTCGGAGTCGGAATGGCTGGCCCCATCTTATGTGACTTCCACTCCACCTGACAAGACAACCAGAACTTGATCACATCAACATCAAAGAAGCAGCCACCGAAATGTATAAGTGAGGCTCTGTATGTGTGTGCAACAAATGTGAATAAACACTCTAACTAGCATGTGTAGGCATATGTGCTACGTGTCTGTATGTATGAACATCTTAGAACCAGGTATAAAGGAGGAGACAGACGGAGAAGCCTGAGGGTAAACTCACAGCTTTTATACATATAAGGGAAAATGACTTTAAATATATAGCTGTAATATTTCCCTTACTTTATATATTATAAAAAGGCAACTTAATTTTATGCACATAGATGCACATTTAATAAAACTTTACTTTTTACTGTAATACTTATCAAAAGCATTGCTATTTAAGTAGATTTAATCATCTTAATATATATATATATATAAAAGACAATTTTTAAATTATTAAAGATTATGAATATGGAATTTTGATGTTATAGACCAAAAGAACAATATAAAAGTTTGCAAGAACATCTTATTGCTAAGGAGAATAATAGAGGAAGAAGAAAAACTCAGGTAATCGCAAAAACACACCACCATGAAGTAAAATCTCTCAAGAGATAACACAAATGAGAAAGAGGAATACAAAACACTGTTTACCCATGAAGAAGAATTTGATATTTTTAAGTAAATGAAAGTGACTGTTGACTCAACACAGTATTTATTCTCACTTGTTTGTTCGGAAAGCAGAGATGAAGCCACTTGATTTTAAAACGTCGATTCTTGAGACTAGGTGTGGTGATATATGCCTTTAATCCCAGCACACAGGAGGCAGAAGCAAGCATATCTCTGAATTCAAGGCTAGCCTACTCTACAGAAAAAGTTAGAAGGCAGCCATGGCTATACAGAGAAACCCTGTCTCAAAAAAATAAAACAAACAAAACCCCCAAAATATTGCCGCTTTAATACACAGGAAACTATTTTCTAACCATCTGTTAGATTGATTAGGATAGTATTAACTGAGAATATAACAAGTTTTCTAGGATTATAATTTGGGATACCTGAGCAAAATGAGTTCAGACACTAAATTTTTGTATTTATTATTATATTGGTAAATAGCTCAAATTTAAAAAAAATCTATAGACACAGATGCTAGTAAAACTGCCTCATCCAAAAAGTTTGTATTCTACAGCAATAACTTTCTTTAAAGTGCAATATTATAGGAAAATACATTGACAACACAGTCCATCTTAAACAAAGACTGAACCTTCCAATTATTTTTTAAAGTTCTAGCTATTATCTCAGTTTTGTCTAATCAGTTTAAAGATAGATAGCATTCATTTAGATCAACTAAAAGGCACTCTTTAGATAACTTCTAAACATATCAGAAACATGTGCATGTATGTGCATCTAAATTCATACTGCTACAATGAATACTGTGGTGATTTTTGCAACTACCCAGAATTTTCCACTCCAGTATCAAGTGACTTGTGAGTAAATCCAATGGTCTCTGCTATTTGCACCTTTAGAAGTTTATGTCTACAACCTTTCAGACTTCAGGTGAGTGACAGGCATGCAGATAACTTGTCCTGCTTCCAAGCCTGACATCACTCTGTCCTAGCAGCACTAGGAAGGAAGAAGCTGGGTGTGGGATGAGATAATGTTACAAAAGCAGAAGAGACCCAAGACAAAGGCAGGCTGTAAGAATGTATGAAATAAGACTATTCTCAGGTCTCCTGGTGAATCAAGACAGACAGAAGAGGCAGAAAGAGACATGAGGAACAAAGGGCTGAGGACCACATTCGTTCTCCACATTGCTTGCTGGGATTGTTAACAGGACCATCTCACCCTGAATTGGAAGCCAAAGGCACTGACCATTCTATACCATCAGAACCTTGGGCTGGGTTGAGTTCTACTTACGCAACTCTTAGAGTTTCCAGTCTCCAGAGGGAGCGCGCGTGAACTGAGACAGCACCACCTTCATAATGAACCGTTCTGTTGACATAAAAAAAGAAACTAAGATTGAATTTAACAGGTTTAATTCCTTTGAGCTCTATCTTTTGAACAAATTGAAAGAGAGCACAGTATGAAACAGCCTTTGAATGAACAGTTAAAGATCTATTGTGATACAGGAGATAACACAGCTAGAAATAAAAATAAGCGTAACAATGATCAGCCTAAGTTCTTTTTTTTAATAATTTATTTAATTTTATTTTATGTGCATTAGCGTGAAGGTGTCAGATCCCTTGGAATCAGCATTTACAGACCATTGTGAGCTACCATGTGGGTGCTGGGAATTGAACTCAGGTCCTTAACTCAGGTCCTCAGTGTTCTTAACCACTGAGCCATCCCTCCAGCCCTCCTAAATTCTTCTTTAATAAGCACTTATTTAAACATATTTTCTCACCATTATTTCCCCCTAGAATGCTAATGTTTTTCTCTATAACCTCCCTCTACAGGAAGCATTTTTACCAAACTTTGGTTTGTGTGAGTACACACCAGTTTAGGCGTTGTTTTATACATTGTTGTGTAAAGATGTGCATGTAATTGTTCAGGGCTCTAAATTTGGCTTTAATTATTTAAAATACTCCCAAGAAATGTAAGAATACTGGTTCTTAGTATTTTAATACAGTCATTTGTAATTTACACCAAATTGGCAATGTATGACAAAACATAAACAACAGATGGAGCTAGAACAGTGGGTCAGTGGTTAAGAGTACTTGTTCCTCTTACAGAAAACCCAGGTTTGATTCCTAGTACCCAGGATGTATGACTCACAACTCCAACACCAGGTGAGCTGACACCCTCTTCTAGCATCCACAGGCACCCCCCACAAGCATCCACATACACACAAATACATAAGTAGAAATAAAAATCTTTAATACATAATTCACGCATACACATGAACAAAAAATAAATCACAAAAAGTACATCTTGGGATGTGTATCACGAGTGCCCAAATACCAAAACGTTCCTAATAATTTAAGATGTCAAGTAGTTTACATAAATTAGTCAAACTGGTCTCTGTGACCACCCTTTAACACTGTTTCAAGGAAAACATGGCTTGTGAACACATCCTGGGTCTTTCCCCAAGCCTTCAGCATCTCCTTTAGAGTATGCCCTCATGATCTAAACATATACAGGAATGTTTTCTTCCAAACATAACACCAGCACCTTGGTCCTCCTCTCCAGCCACCCTCTCTGTCTCACTACCACCGACCTCCTGTTGGCTTTCCTTGTGCTCCCATCTCATTTCCATCCCTGTTCTCTATTGAAACACAGTTTGGTTCGGCCATCAGACAACATTTCTGTCATTGATTCCAATAGGCTTCTTTTGAAAAGACACTGTAAAAACCCTTGCTGACTAGGCCATGCTTCTAACACCATTCTTTTGCCTGAGTCTCATTCTTATCACTTTTGACATCCCTCTTCATTCTATCTTTATTATGGAATTTCTCAAGTACACACAAAAAGAAGAGTAAATGAGCCCTTGCTCACCCAGTTCAAAATGTCAACAATGATAAAGATAGGACCAACCCAGCTTACAGCCTCTAATTACGCCTTCTCAGACAACCTGTAAAAATATTGATATTATGAACTATCTAGCAGGTCTGTGTGGAGCTGTGATTGCGGGTGTCTGGGCCACAGGATGGGGTTCATGAAAGTTGTCAACAAAAAGGTCTACTTCAAGAGATAACGAGTGAGATTTAGAAGGTGTCAAGAGGATAAAATTGACTACTGTGCTCGGAAACAACTGGTGATCCAGGACAAAAATAAGTACAGCACACCCAAATACAGGATGGTAGTCCATGAGACCAACACAGACATCATCTGCCAGATTGCATATGCCAGTATAGAAGGGATATAGCATGTGCTCATGAACTGCCAAAATATGGTGTGAAAGTTGGCCTGACAAACTATGCTGCAGCCTATTGTGCTGGCCTGCTGCTGGCCCACAGGCTTCTCAGTAAGTTTAGCATGGACAAGATCTACGAAGGCCAAGCGGAGGTAACTGGGGACGAATACAATGTGGAAAGCATTGATGGTCAGCCTGGTTTCTTCACTTGCTATTTGGATGCAGGTCTTGCTAAAACTACAACTGCCAATAAAGTTTTTGGGGCCCTGAAAGGAACTGCGGGTGAAGGCTTGTCTAGCCTTCATAGTTCCAAACAATTCCCTGGTTAATGACTGTGAAAACAAACAGCCAACGCAGAAGTACATCAGAAGCACATCATGGGTCAGAATGTGCAGACTACATGCATTAACTAATGGAGGAAGATAAAGATGCATATAAGAAACTGTTCTCTCAGTAGATTAAGAACAACATAACTCCAGACATGATAGAGGAGATGTACAAGAAAGCTCGTGTTGCTATCTATGAGAATACAGTCTATGAAAAGAAGCCCAAGAGAGAAGTGAAGAAGTGGAACCATCCCAAAATGTCCCTTGCCCAGAAGAATGACTGGGTTGCTCAAAGGAAAGCTAGCTTCCTCAGAGCTCAGGAAAGGGCTGCTGAGAGCTAAAGCAATTTTCTATGAAAATATTTTTTTCATAAGACAATAAACTTATTGGCCAAGCAGCTATTTCTGTGTAAAACTGTTAATTATGAAACTGTAGGAAATAGCAAGACATTACAAAAGCAAAGGAGTGAATAATTTTATTTATTTTGCTTTTTTTTGGATAGAAGTGTCTTACTGTGTATTAACTCTGGGTAGCCTAGAACTCAGTTCCACCTGTCTCTCCTAGGATTAAGGGCAAATATCACCACACCTGGCTAAGAATTTTTCATCCCACAAATAAAAAGCTTACTTTTGTCCAGAAAAGCCATTTTACATAGGTTACAGCAAAGTTCATGACTGTTTCCTGGGTTTCTAGTTTTTCTTGGAATGAGTTATTCTCCTGATAGTTGGATCTGGTGAGCAGCAGACCCATTATCCTAGGACATAGTTCTTCCATCCATTTTATTACAACCAGATGATTAATGGGAAGAAAGGACCTCAAAGTCAACCTTAAAATCAAACAGCTGGTACTAATCCATGGCTTTAAGATTTAAGAATGGCAATGAAGTTCAGATTTATGTTTAAGCAGAAAGGGCAGGACATTTTCTATGTTTCATTTTATGAATATTTTGAAAGGTACATGCCAGACCTGAATACACATAAGGAAATAACTTGAAAGGGTCAAATATTAAACCTTGCACATGGGAAAGTTCTGGGTGATGCATTTATGCCTCTTAAGGAATAGCCCTTCATCCCACAAGATGCAACAACTGTCCTCCATGATTTAGTCCAGTTCTAATAGTCTGTATCCACCGAGGTTGTATGGGTTTTGATCACCTCTAGCCTTAAAGTGGTACTGTGAACTCACCAAATTCGCAGCCTAAAATATGCCTGTAGGCTGAATGATACTAAGATGAACCTATCAGATCTTCAGGATAATTAAAGTTCACCTCATTTCAGTCACACTGGTAACTGCATGTTAAGTTGTGGGATACATGCTGAAGCTAAAGGCCACCTGACAGTTTCCTCTACCTGAGATTAAGATGTGTAAGTATAATACAATAGACAATGCTAATAACCCAACTTTCTAATAAAGGAGTAATTTTTTTAAATATTGATATTATAAACTATCCAGTAATTTATCAGATTTCCTAAATTATCTCACAAAAACTTTCTTCTGTGGCTCTTTTTTTTTTTTTTTTGGCTTTTATCGAGATTCAAACAATATGTGCATATTGGTTATCTTTCCTTTTTATTCTAAACAAGTGCCCACTATTTCTCTCTTTCTCTCTTCCTCTTGGGCCTTTGTGGGGTATTTGTTTTGTTCATGTTTTGTTTTTTCCCCCTTCTTAATTTTTATTTCATAAAAAAATTCTCTCCCATTTGTCCCATATAATTTTCTATATTCTGGATTTTTCTAACTGTATCCCCATGGTGCTAGAGTTATGGGTGATTGTGTGCTGCCCAATATGGGTGCTGGGAACTGAACTCAGATTCTCTACAAGAACAACAGCTCTTACCATGGAGCAATATCTTCAGCTTTATGGTGTCTTTTATTTCTAAATCTACCTCTAACCACAGTTGCTTACTCAACTCAGATTTTTTTTAATAGTAATATTTCAGAAATCTATTTCATCAACTTGCTATGATAACACAACCATCAGGAGAAGCACAGTGCCTGGCTGTTCACTTCTTAAGACATCTCAACAGGCTCGAGACCAGAGGGTTTTAGATGAACTTGTGAACACTACCAACAGCAGCAACTTTCTGACGTGGCTGTAGACAATAATCATATACAAAACCACCAAAAATGCTATGCCACACCCTCACCAATGGAAAATAAAGTAGATGTGAAGTTTGGCTCTTTTAAAAGTCTTCAGCTGAGTCCAACGAGGAGATAAGACTTGGATGTTATGGTTTAGAATGGTATCTCCTTGGCAGTACACCTGCTGTGTGGGGTTGGGCAATTTTTGCTGAAGGGGATCTGCCTCCTAAAATGCCAAGAGCAGCCTCCCACAAGTTGGGACAAGCAAAACTGCCTCTCACTGTGCTTAATGTTCCTTATGAAACAAAAGCCACCCTGATACAGCATCACTGACGCAGGTAAATGAATCTTATCCTTTAGTGAAATAGAATTATCCCAAAATCTTCCTAAGGCCCAAGCTGGCCCCATGGGTAGAGTTTCTGATTGAGGTAAAGGGTGAAACCCGTGCCTCAGCATTTCTCGTAAGTCTCTGGAAAAAAGTACATTCTGCAGATTGACATTTTGAGAGGCAAGAAGCTATAGTAGTTATTTCGTTGGGGCTCTTAACCTTGGTTATGTAATAGGAACACTTCTGCAGCTTTAGGAAAATTCAAGACAGAGACAATGCTCAGGCTAAAAAAAAAAACAACAACAACAACAACAAAGTCTTCAGGTATAAGTTTAAAAAAAGAAATGAAAAATAATCTAGACATTCTACTTCACTGTGTGTACATACAGAAATGATGATTATGATGATGGTAATGATAGATTATCGCTGATAAATGATAGATAGATAGATAGATAGATAGATAGATAGATAGATAGATAAATAGATTCAAACAGAGGTTGATAGATGACAGAAATAAAATAGATTGAGATAGGTAGGTAGAGAGAAAGATGACAGGCCAGCAGATGGATAAAGACCAATACATGGCTGATGATAGATAGATAGATAGATAGATAGATAGATAGATAGATAGATAGATAGATAGATAGATAGATAATATATAGATGATAGAGTTTAGGTAAGTCTTATTTTAACAAAAAATCTTGTGTTTCACCATAAAGAACATGTCCTAGATACATTTTTTTAAAGATTTGTTTAGTTTTGTTTTAGGCATATGAGTTTTGCCTGCTTATATGCTCTGCATCATTTGTATTCCTGATGCCCACTGAGGTCACAAGAGGGCATAAGATTCCCTGGAACTGGAGATACAGACAGCTGTAAGCCAGCTTTGTGGATGTTAGGAATTGAACTTAGGTCCTCTGCAAGAACAGCCAGTGTTCTTAACCTCTGAGCCATTTCCCCAGCCCCCCTAGACTCCTTGTCATTTTGTTCTGATGGTTAACAATAAAAATTTAGAAATGCAGTTTTAAAAACCTAACCATGTAGAAAGTAAAATTAAAAAAAAAAACTTTACCAGGAATAAAAGAAATTAAAGAGTTACTGTCCCTGGCACAAAATGAAGATATAACCATCTTATAACATCTGTTCCTCAAATGGAGACTCTGAAGACCTTTAGTCTACAATTACTCAATTATTTTTTAAAAAGGATAATAAAAGGAAAAATTCTTGTTGGAAGAGAAGAACAAACCAATACGGGGCTCTCAGATTCAAGTCAGTATAAAGAAGACAGGAGCTGCCTTCCTTTTTTCTCTGTGAGAAAACACACTGACTAAAAGCATCTTAAGTGGAAAGGAGGATTATTTGGCTCACAAGTCCAGGTACAGACCATCACTATGGGAAAACCAAGGAGGTGGGAACTTGAAGCACCTGGCAACATCACAGCCACAGTCAAGAGGAAGAAGAATGAATTAACAAATGCTTGCACTTATTGCCTTCTTCTGTAGACTGTGGAAGCAATGTGACCCCTTCTTTCAAGTTCCCGCCACTGTGACTTTCCTGCCATGGTGGATTAGACACCGAAACTGGAGACTAAATGAACACTTTTCCTTTCCCCCAGGTTGTGTTTCTTAGTGTATTTTTCACAGCAACAGAAAATAAAGCTAAGACAGAAATATAAATGATACACATTTTCTGTACAACAATAAATCACTGAGTATGTCCTAAATATGCAAACATGCAGTTCTAAATGAGCTTAGAAAAAGGTGCTGAATAATGAACTGAAAATATTGTTTGAACAGAGTGATACAGAGAAACCTCAAGGTTGGAAATAAAATGGGTTTTAAGATATAAATAGTATAGCTATGGTTGTGTAAAATTATGTATCTATGTAGGAAAATTGCTCAAAAATTTTCTTTCATAACTTTTTTTTTCAAAAAAATATTTTATTTATTATGTATACAGTGTTCTGCCTGCATGCCAGAAGAGGGCACCAGATCTCACTATAGATGGTTGTGAGCCACCATGTGGTTGCTGGGAATTGAACTCAGGACCTTTAGGAAGAACAGCCAATGAGTGCTCTTAACCTCTGAGCCATCTCTCCAGCTCCTTTCATAACTTTCATTTCAAGTCAACAGTAGTTTTTTAAATTTGTGTAGGAGTGGAAAGCTAAAGGTGAATTTCATTAAGATCTCTAAAACACAAACATAAAGCTGAAAGAAAAGCAAATCCTACTTCCTTTCTGAAATGTTTTAGCTTTATCCTAACAGTCCCTCTGCTCTGAAGTCTGTGTTTTCAAAGTGTTCCAAAAGTAGGCATAGAAACTTGGGGTCCCTCGCAAGTACTGACTGCTGACCAGAGGACTTTGATCATTCACTGGACTCCCCCATATAAACAGATGGAATGCGTAGAAGTTGGTGTTTGTTAAGCAAGTCTCCATGGGCTATTTCAGGCTAAATGTTGACTCCAGGTATCAAAACCCTAAATGAAACAAGGCTTAAGGTCCATCCTAAATGACCCAAAGGGCAGTCAAGCTTATTTAAAATTTGGTCCACCTGGAGGCATGCCCCTGTTCTATGAAGGGAGTATGTATCACTTATGTCCATCATGGATCTCAGGCATCAGAATCTAGAAAAACTCTTTTTTTTTTTCAAAGTCTGTTTAAGTTACTTTTCTACTGCTTTGAAGAGACACCATGACCATGAAAGAATTTAATTTGAGGGCTAGCAGTTTCATAGGGTTGGAGTCTGTGATCATGATGGCAGGGAGCATGGTAGCAGGCCAGTATGCATGGCACTGAAGCAATAGCCGATAGCACATACGTCGAGACTACAACCTATGAGGCAGAAAAACCACACATGAAATTGGCTATAAAATCTCAAAGTGAGATTTCACCCCCAGTGACACACTGGACCACACTTCCTAATCCCCCACAGAACAGTTCCACTAAGTGAGGACCAAATATCAAATATATGAGCCCATGGAGGGCCATTCTCATTCAAACCACCACGAAGTCCAGCAGGTCTACCAAATGGCGTTAACATCTTTAAACTCAGACAACCCAATGATTAGCTCATGGCAACTGTCCATTCTACAAGGAAGACCGAAGGGGGAAAAAACTCTTCTTTAAGAAGTTAAAAAGACTTATACAAGACTACCCTTGGAGCTACCACTGGGGACTTCAATGCAAATTGCAGCCATTTGCCAAAATTCAAGAAAAGTGAGTGGATGCTGTGCTGGCAAGTTTTATGTCAACTTGATAGAAGCTAGAGTCACTGGAGAGGAGGGGGCCTTCCTAAGATCCAGATGTAGACAAATCTGTATGACATTTTCTTAGTTAGTGATTCAGGTGGGAGGGCCCCGCCCATTGTAGGCCCTCACCCCTGGGCAGGTGGTCCTGAGTTCTGGAAGCATTCAGGATGAACATGCCATGGGGAGCAAGGCAGAGAACAGCACAGAGAACAGTCTCCATGGCCTCTGCATCAGCTCCCGACTCTAGATTCCTGCCCTCATTCCTTTTGATGATGAACCATTATTCAGAACTATGATTGATATAAAGTCTTTCCTCCTTCCACTGTTATAGCTACTTAGGGGAAAAGAAAATAAGTAAAAATAATACAAATTGATAATATCCCTAACATCCTCAAAATTATTATTGCAATGCAGTCCTATGGATTGAACCCAAGACTTCAAACTACTAGACAAACACTCTAGCACTGAGCCGAATCCCCAGACTTCTTCCTATTTAACTTACAACAGACCCCACTAAACTGCTCAGGCTGACTCTGAACTCACTCAGCAACCCAGGCTAGTCTTTGGCACCAGATCCCCCTACCACAGCTCTTTAGTAACCAGGATAACAAACCAAGCTGGTACTAACCACACATTAAAACAGAAACAAAAATGAATTTAAAAAAAAAGCCCAGAAACTTCTAGATCATAGACCAGAAAAGCTGAAGTCACTGCAATTTCACAAAAGAAACTTTTAAAATGCACATGTAAATATCCAATCACACAAGCTCATTCAAGACGACTTTAAAAACTCCCAGGCTTCTTACTATACATTATGTTTCCAGAGCACATTCTCCTCCAATATGAGACACTTCATTAGGGAATGTATATTTCAGGCTTGCCATGGAAGAGGAACTTTAAATGTATTCTAAGCACAAATTCTCCCCCCCAATGTCATTAATTCAACTTCTCGTGGTTATTATAACATTGTCCACCAAAACATAAGTAGTTAGCTCTTTTGGTTCTGGGAGTCATAAAATACAATTTAAATCTTATCTCAATTGTTCAACCACTCATTCTCTGGGTAAAAAGCAAGTGCTGTGACAGCTAGCGTATTCATGTTCAGAATCTGAAGCCCAGAAAAATACTACATTAGCATGCTAATGAGAGCACAAATCATTACAAGCCTCTCACCACCTGACACAGGGGTATTTATTCGTAATAAAATTTTACAGGATACACAATTCTAATTAGTGAGCTTTAGGGCATAATCATAAAGCATCGTTAATAAAAGACTGGCTGCTATAAGGAGAGCCCTGATGACTACAAGGATGAGTTCTGGCAGAGGGCACCTTCTCTTGATGACGTTACAGCCATGAGCTCACTTTTTTTTGTAGGGCACCAAGAATTTGGCAAGTCACATTCATATCTCGTTGTTATTAAATTTCTGAGGGCATCATCTCATTGTACAAACTTAGGCAGGTTGGTAAAGTCAGTGCCTCCTTTTCTTTTTATTTTAAGACGTGTGTGTGTGTGTGTGTGTGTGTGTGTGTGTGTGTGTGTGTGTTCCCTTCAAGCCCAGAGGTGGGTATCAGATTCCCTGGAGCTGGACCTACAGGCAGTTGTGAATAATGCAACATGAGTGACGGGAATTAAAATCTTCTGCAAGAGCAATATGCACTCTTAACTCCTGAACCATCTCTACAGATCCTAACCATGTTTCTTTATGCATTCCTTATGTTACTGTGAGGAAGTTAGGAATGATACAACCTCTCTCTACCACTGGGAAGAGCCACCTAAGGATCCAAATGATAATACTGAAGAATTTGGAGTCAGTCCTTCTGTAGTGATAAGCAAAGACTCCGTCATGTTGGCTTGAACTGAGTTCCTACAGTCAATCAAATCAGTAGCATTATGGGCTTCCTGATATTTGTTATGCCTTGGATCTGAAATAACCCCCTCAGACTTTGGTTTAGAATGCTTGGTCTCAGAATATGGTTCTATTTTGAAGGCTGTGGAGCTTAAGGGAGGTGGAAACAGACTGGCAGAAGGAAAAGCTCCAGCAGTGGGCCTTTGAATGGACCACTCATTTCTGGTCCCTCCCTACTTTCTCTCCCCCCATTCTACAGCTAGAACTTGCTGAGTCTCCACTACATGGTTCTGCCAACCTGCCTGGCCTGCCAATGATGAATTCTTGAAACCATGAGCCAAAATAAAACTCTTCTTCCACAAGTCGTTTCTGCCAGGCATTTTGTCACAGTCATAAACAAGTCACATGAGTCATCTTCTGTTATAAATACAGCTTGAAACAGCAAATTAATCTTTGCCTTTAAGTCAGCCAACCCCATGTCAGCCTCCTCCTGAGGGTCAATGCTGTAACTGTGTTTCAACATATTCTTGTTGAAATCCATATATATATAATCCATCACATATATATATGGATATATGTGGATATATAATCCATCACATCAATAATAGCATAAAATCATGAAACCAGTAACCTACATTATAGACAATCTCCAGAATATTCAGCTAACACAGAAAACCAATTGGGTTGGTATGGTGGGTGGCTCATTCCAGCACTTGGGAGCTGAGGCAGGAGGATCAGAAGTTCAGGGTCATCCTTAGTCATATAGTGAGTACAAGGTTAACCTGAGCCATATGAGATCTTAAATTTAAAAAAAAAAACACCCAAAAATTAAAAACAAACAAAATTATACATAATGGGATAAAGAAAATAAACCAATCTTTGTTTCTAACCTAGAAATAGACCCACACAAATACAGTCAACTGATCTTTCACAAAGGAGCAGAGATACTTCAATAGATGAGAGGTAGTTTTTTAAGTATTTGATGTTCACTTGCAAAATCAAACAAGTAAAAATACCCAGAAAGATTATACACCTGTCACAAAAGCTGACAAACATGAGTATCTTCACCCTTGTCTGTGCTGGAACACATGAGGTGCCCCCCACCCCTGTAGCAGGAAGCTGGGAGTAGTCTTCCTCAGCAACCGGGTCAAAGAGCTGCACAGGGTAATATGCCACGTACTGCTTTCTAAACTAGAGAGAGAGAAAGAGAGAGAGAGAGAGACTCAACTCATTCTATGAAGGCCCGCTCATGATCTATCAGTTAATCATAATGACAGCTCCTTGAATCATCTTCATATTACAAAGACCACAGAAGTAAAAATATTGTCACGCATTTGTGCCACATAGCTCTTGTCTACTGAGTCGCATCCTAGAAAGCAAATGTAGCGTTCATTTCCATATCGTGTAAGGTAGTGCCTTCACTGTCCTGCTCAAAGGGAACAAGACAACATAAGCAGATTCCAGAAAGGATGCATGATCAGATGCCAACACAGCGCCTTCCCCCGCCCTCTTCCTTTCCTCTACCACTTCCACAAAACACGTAATAGCAAACACTCTTGATTCCCTTCCATCCTTTCATTTTTTTCCCATAACTTTTACTCTGTGCATCCAGCTTCTGTGCACATGGGCAATGTTAGAATAAATATGTGTGTTTTTATTTTTGCTATAGAGTGTAGCCTTCTCAAGAGGAGACAATATCTCTTTTGACACAGTTCAGAGCCCAGAATACGACAGTCATTCACAATGTTATGTAGAATGAACTCAGCTACGCAAAAGATATCATGTAAACCCGTTTTCAAAATAAAAATAATGCTTTATAAACAACATTCACCCCATATTGATTTTCAAACCAGAGATTCAAAACAACATCTCCCAACATAACTGCTTTAAAATCTATTAACTTGTTGGACATGTCACTCAATGGCAGAATGCTTGGGTCTCAAGTTCAAAACCAGGCACAACCAAAAAATAAAGGCATGGAACACTTAATTCCCATAGTGCACTTTGCACTAAAAGGGTCTTGAGGACATTTTATTACATTCACAAAGATTCATGGAAGAAGATGAGGTATATCCAGAGACAAAATCTGCAACAACAACAAAATCTATCATGCTCCAGATGAAATTTTATCATTAAATTTGAAGCCTCGACAATGAAAGTCTATGTTAAAGCAATAATTAAATCACCATGTGGCTCCTGATTCTCTTACTGACTACCAGAACCGCTTCCTTGCTAAAATATCCTATTTCCTAATCTGGAGAGCAGCCTCACAATTAACCCTGAGACACCTACCTGACTGCACATACCCTCTGCAGCCTATACCTTCATTGCTGGCCCTGCAAGATGTACACTGGAAGTCTTGCAGCTAAATGCCTACCTGAAAAAACTCGAAAAACTTAAAAAGAAACAGTGATGAATATTTCCTGACCCTGTCAAAACTCTGTCCATTACATAAGATAAGAAGGAAGTACAAGGGAATATCTATTTAGCTAAACCTTGATGGCTCACTCTCCAGTTCCATTCTGTGTACTTGAATAGCACACTGGCGGCTATTTTTCCCACAGGTCTTATTAACATTCTATGAGAATGAATAGGTAACTTGGAGGATGAATCTCATTGCGAAAATCCATTGGTATCCAGAATTACATGCCCGGTCACTGAACTGCTTCCTCTATCACTACAATTATATTAAATACCACAGTAGAGCAGACCACAGTAGAGCCAACAGTCAAATCTGCTGAGGAGCCCAGCACAGATGATCAAAATGTTCCTGAATTGCTCAGAAGCAGATGTTTAGCACTGGACATGTCCTCAGTCACGTCTACCACTTAGAACAAAACCTACGTTGACATTCTATCTTTAATTTTAATAACAGGAAATAATCAGTGGGCATGGCCAAATCAAAACTACAAAGGCCTGTAAGACAAAAATGTTATGTTTTGTTTTGACATATTTCCCTGCTTAAACTCACCATTTAAAAATAATCAAATCATTTTTACTTCTTTTTCTAAAAAAAAAAACAAAATATATGCTTAAACCATCATTATGCATTTCTTCACCTCAAACAGACTGATAATAATTTAAGAAAGTGCTGCCTGCAGGCTGTTGCCTTCTCTGGTTCTCTCAGACACGGGCAATGGCTTAGGGGGTGGAGGGGGGGGAGAATAAAGGAAGCAATTTTGAAGGTCTATGTAATGATACCACCAAGATTCAAAATCATAAGGCTTTCCATAAACCTAATTTTAAGGAAGTCTTTTTTTTCATTATGTATATATAATTGCTCTGTTTCACAACTTAATCAAGACACATAGAACATTTCTTCCCCAAGCACCCCCCCCCCTGAGGCTCCATCCTGCCTAGCTGACTCATGTTCTCCCTACAGTCATGATCTGACATCCACGTTCATCTAATTGCACCATGTCAACATGCTATAAAAAGATATGCAAACAGATGTATTCTCGCTGCCTCCATGACCTTGGAAGAGTCTCTCGCTATGTTGAGGTGAACACACACAGTGTCCAAGCTTCACAGCCTACTGAAGGCAGTGGTAGATCAGAACTGGATCACACAGTTCCTCTCTACCTCAGTGAACACATGACTGATGCCCTTTCCCTCAACTGCCCTCATGCCTTTGTGATTTATATTCAACACACATTTTTTTTTTCTGAGTCAGACTCGGATACCCCGATTTTCTGCCTTATGGGCAGAGACCTTCTGAATTCACCACACCCAGTTCTCACTTAACCCTCATAACAAACGAACAGCCACCACTGCCATCCTCTGCCCCAACTGTCTCCCCTGAAACCGTGAGCAAAATCAGATCTTCCCTCCTTGAAGTTGCTTATGACGGGTCTTTTGCCATAGTAACAAAGAACAATGATGGCGAGGACCTTGCCTTCTGTCACATGAATTCCGTGATATCCCTCTTTCTAACGGGTTCCCCGACTTAAGATCTTCTCACCTCTAATCCAAGTGTCTTTTGCCTATCACAGCTCTGATGATTCCACCCCCACCCCACAAGCTCCTCCTAGGCAGCACAGGAGAAAAGCCAGGTGATGAGCTGACAGACAAATGACTGCATTGGAAGCACCTAGCTTCTAATCTTCCTTTATCCTCTCTGCATCACTGAGGGGGAAAACCTGCTTTTTCAGATCACACTTTCATCACTCATATTGACTCTTACATTTAGCCTTCTGTTTGGAATTAATTCTACAAGCCAACTGCTTTTTTTTATGTCCTCCTCAGCATTCTATGACCCTCTGGGTGCCATCTGCATCTTATTCCTAACTCACTACAAGCCACATGTACTGGTTACATTTTTATCACTGTAGTACCTGGCTTGGGCCACTTATATGGTAAAAGCACTTGCCATCAAACCTGATGACCTGCATTTGATCCTTGGGACCCAGACAGAAAAGACTGACTCCCCCATGTCGTCCTCTGACCTCTACATGTACATTCTGGCTTGCAAGTGCATATGCACACACACGCACCAAAAAAAAAAAAAAAAAAAAATTGAATAAGTGCAATAAAATATAATTAAACAAATAAAATACCCAGCTAAAGCGCTTTAATAGCAGCAAGCATATTTTGGCTCCCGATTGGAGGGGATACAGTTTGTCACGGTGGCAGGAACAGCTAGAGAAGATTACAGAGCTTACCCACATCTGAGCGGATCAGGGAGCAGAGATGGGACAGAGTGTGGCAGACCTAGTAATCTCAATGCCTACCCCTTAATAGACCCTTCCTCCAGCTAGGCACTGAGGCAGGAGAATAGAAAATGAGGAGGAAATGTCATAGACTAACATACAAAAGGCAGCAGCTGAAGGACCAGCAAGCAGCCTTTAGTCTAGCTGAGCTTAACTCAGTCGAGAGAGCGTGCTCTGAAGAGCTTCTACATTATATGAACGTGGGAGAGGCGGGTATTAAGCTAATGACCCAAAACGGTCACTGTAGACCTTAGCTCGCCCCTTTCTGCCTTCTTGGAGCCAGGTCACTGGTAAAATGTGACACTCCTTCAACCCCTGTGAATCTTCCCCTTAAAATACCATCTCCTTTCTTCTAACTGGCTAGGCTTCTCTGTACAACTCCTTGTAAAGAGTCACAAGCACTTACCGACCCCCCCCCCCAACTCAGAACCACACCTGTGATATCACCCTCTCCCTAAGATACAGGCACATGCATGCACAGAGAGAGAGAGAGAGAGAGAGACAGAGATAGGCAAACACACACAGAGAGACAGAGATAAACACACACAGGGGGTACAGACATACAGACATACACACACAGAGAAAGAGAGAGAGAGAGACAGAGACAGACACAAAGAGAGAGGCAGAGACAAACAGACACATACACGAGGGTGGGAAGGGGACAGACAGACAGACACACAAACACAATAGCATCACTGAGGACTGTGTGGCCAAGCACTGGGGGAAGGGGTTTCAGAGTCACAGGTGACAGCACCTGTAGCTGAGAGAACTTCCCTACAGGCTGTGCTTGCTCTTGACCTTAAGCTAAGTCAGCCTGTGACAGGCAAAACCTAGGAGCAGCTTCCTAGCCAGTCTTTCTGAGCTACTGAAGTGATGGCTGATTTTCTAACGACCCAGTTGTCCCTTTTTAGTAAATGGGAGTGATGAACATCTATTGAACAAGCTACCCAAATGTGCAGGTTAACATCATGGGAAGCCCCACTCAGAGAGCATAACAAATCACCCAGAGAGCTCCCCTCTCCCAGGTGGCCTCTTCTTTGTCAACTGATTCACAAGGCAACCCTCCAGCCTGTGGCGCACACTAAGTAGTGGCACATTTGCATAACACCTGTACACTTCTCCCAGGACCTGCAGACAATTCCAATTTGGTCTCTATGTAAAATTCGAGGAAAAGCAGTCAACTTCATGATTTTTCAGTAAGTGAGAGATGACAGAAAGGAATCCTGAGAACACTGAGACTGGGTGTGAGATTAAATCTTCCAGAAGCATCATTCTAAATTAATGGGCACGTCATGGCACTTTAAATAGTTTAACTTCGTGTATTCTCTCCTCCCACTCAGTTTATTTCGCTCGATGCGTCTTATGTGTTTTAAAGAGATGAAGATGTTCAGTTATTCTTGTGGTAGTTAAGAAATCAGACAAAAGCCTTCTCAGGAAGCCATGATGTGGAAGGTTTCAGTGGGCAATGAATGTATGTGATATACCTTTGGGGATGTTCATGCTTGAAACAGACCTATGCCTAGAAAACGAAAATTCTATCAAAGCAAAGAAAACAGATGTGTCAGTCTGTGAGAAATATTTCTTGGTTTTTTTTTTTTATTTTGTTTTGTTTTCCATATCAAAGGCAGTCAGATCAACAAGGGCCAGTATTTCCTTAACCCTATGCCACCCTGCCTTCCCCTTTTGCCAATTAGCCAATTGTAAAGGCAAGCTCTCACCAACAGGATGAGACACAGCCATGACCTACTTCAGTGAGGAAAGATAGAGGTCATTCTATCCAGCACACAAAAGGAAAATGCCTTGACAAATTATTTTCAGCTTGTTTATGTGTTCCTTTGAGCAACACCAAGATCATTCTTTTCCCAACAAATGCATCAAAGCCACTGCAACATGCCAGGCCTGAATACCAACCTCCGCTGTTCTTCACCATGTTCTCCTGAAGGGACGGTGAGACACTCATCCATGTGTCCATGGAGCAGCCGGAGAACATCGCCGCCAATGAGATAGCCTGTAAGGATTGAAAGTCGTTTGTGTTCATAATACCATGGCCAGATGCTAAGGGCCTGACAGAGCATCTGATGCAATCATCTACTTGCACAGACAGAGAAACATTCGACTAGAAAATGATCTTGGACCTGTGACCAAATCACAGGCATGGATGCTATTGGCTGACTCCTTCCTGCAGTTTGATATTTTCAGCAGAGGGTGTGGCCTCAGCCTATAAACATCACCATTAAATATATAAACTCTGAGCTATGGAGACTGTTCCATCAGTAAGTGGATCCCTGGGACTCACTGGCTGGCCAGCCTCCACTAAGCATCATGGTACAGGCCAATGAAAAGACCCAATCAAAAAATAAATACATAAAATAAAGTGAATGAGCATGAGCATGTGCACCTGTACATGACGCATATGCAAACACACCCAAACACACACATTCACAGAAACATATGACAGGAAGTAAACAACACTCAACCCTCTGGACCTCAAGCCTCCACATGCATGTCACATGCACATGCGCCCACACACAAACACATGTAGACACTCTCACACACAAACAAGTGGCTCAGATTGGAAGCTGTAAAAGTGAGAACCAGCACAGTCAAGGCAACCAGCACCTTGAGAAACCCTGCTACACAAACATCATGGTGAGCCAGCCACTAGGCGCAGGAATATAATGAAAAATGATGACATTAGACTCACTGAGCGGCATCCAGAGGTCTCACAAATGGGGTAAACAGCCCTTAGAGAGCTAGCACACGAAATCACAGAAACCAGCCAAAGCTGACAACACCATGAAAATAAGGGAAGATGAAGTCTAGCACGGGCTTCACTTTTAAATAGCAGTTTAGGCAAGATTCTAAAAAATGTCATGTTTCTGCATGATAGAATATCAGGACATGAAATGTCTCTAATTAAGCATCAGCTCATTATCACAATTTCAGCGATAAGCATCAACTCTGTATCAAGGACAAGCCTTTTAATTCAAGTGGATCTCTTACCTTGGGCTGCTTCGCTTCCTGAGCTGATAGGGGCCACGCTCCAGAGGGTCTGCTGGAAGGCAGCATCCACATGCCAGCTGCTGTTTCCGTAGGACAAGTGCTGCAGCAAGAGGCAAGAGGAGGCACGGCTGTAAGCCCGGCACAGGGAGCTCTGTCAGCCTGAGGGAAACACTGCTGATTTGGAAGTGTGCATAAGGAACGCACACCTCAGTCTGTTCTTCGAAGACCGAAACGCTAGACAGCCATGGCGGCACATACCTGGAATCACAGTACTCAGGGAACCGAGGCAAAAAGGCTCCTGAGTTTAAGGACAGCCTAGACAACATACTCTGACTCAACAATAAGTAAATGAACCTAAGCAAGATAATTAAAGCCGGAGCAGGAAAAAGAATAATAAAAGTTACTATTTGTTTTAGTTTCCCTTCTGTTGCTGTGATGAAACACTCTGACCAAACACAGTTTAGGGGAGGGAAGGGTTTATTCAGCATACACTTCCAGGTCACAGTCCATTATTGAGGGAAAATGGCACAGGAACTCAAGCATGGACTATGGAGGATTTTCCTGGCTCACTCCCCAAGACCTGTACTTAGCTAGCTTTGTTATATAGCCTAGGACCACCTGCCAAGGGAATAAATAGTGTTGCCCACAGTGGGCAAGGCCCTCCTAAATCAATTCCAAAGCAAGGTAATCTCCCATGCCTATAGACCAATATGTTCTAGGCTACCTCTCAAATGAGACTCTCTTCTCAAGAGATTCTGGGCTGTGTCGAATTGGCAGGTAAAGCTAACTAGAACACTATGTAACTTTAGATACTTTTCGATTTCAACCTAAAAGTTACTGATGAACCACCAATCAGAAAACACAAAAACGAGTAACAAATACACTGAGAAATATATTTGTAGAAAGAAACTTTGTCTTAAGGCTTGCTCTAGACAAAATAGTATTAAAGTGGATGCTTGAAATTTCACTCACTTTTCTCCATATGATACTGTGATAATTTATTGACAACCCACAATACGAATAAGAGCCTCCAGTGACTGTTAGCTGCAGTTTGGTATAAGAGCCAGGAAATGGTGATGACAATTCTCAGCAGCAATTTTACTATTTCTCTTAAACAGAAACCACTGGATACAGAAAACACAGTTCACATGGAGAAGAAAATTTTATTCATCCATAATAAAGACTGATATTATGATGACTGCAGGAAAAATGGATCATTATGAAGGAGAAATAAGATAAACTGGAAGATAAAAACATCTCATGTTTTCTCTGATAGCAAAAAAATGTGAACTGAAAAGTCAAAAGTATCTGTGCATACATATACGTACGTATGTATGTATGAATGAATGACTGAGAGAGGAGGAAAAGATCTAGAGGGAGGAAAGAGAAATGAACAAAAGAGTATAGGAATATGTGTCTCATGAAAGCAGAAGGGGAGGGTGGAAGACAGGAGGAAAGCCAGCAAAAGGAGAAATGAAATCAAAGCAGATACAAACAGAAGAATAACTTATAATAAAATGCCTCATATCTATATAAATGTCACAATGGAATCCATTTCTTTTTTTCTTTTTTTATTATTAGTTATGTTTTATTAACTCTGTATCCCAGCTGTATCCCGCTCCCTCATTCCCTCCCAATCCCACCCTCCCTCCCTCATCTCCTCCCTGCCCCTTTCCAAGTCCACTGATTGGGGAGGACCTCCTCCCCTTTCATCTGACCCTGTTTTATCAGGTATCTTCAGGACTTGCTGCAAAGTCCTCCTCTGTGGCCCAGCAGGACTGCTCCTCCCTTGGGGGGTGGGGAGGCCAAAGAGCCTGCCATGGAGTTCATGTCAGAAATAGTCCCTGTTCCCCTTACTATGGGAAACCAATTGGTTACTGAGCTTACACAGGCAACATCCGAGCAGAGGTTCTAGGTTATATCCATACATGGTCCTTGGTAGATCAGTCTCAGAAAAGACCCCTGTGCCCAGATATATTTGATCCATTTCTTTCTATACTAACCAAAAACCAATCAAAACAAAAGACTTTTGAAACTGACACTGTAAAATACATGTATTAACTTCATAAGTCATTGTACCCATGCCACTATAGCTGGCTTTTTATGTAGCTGATGAAGACTGTACTCAGGTCCTCTTCCTTGTATGGCAAACACTTCATTCACTGAGCCATCTCCCCAGCCCCCAATACAGCTTTTAAAAATCTGAGTTATTTCTATGTCAACGACATAGTAAAGAGAATTGTCCATATCTATATACATATGCACACATTATATAAATAGTTGAAATACACACACACACACACACATATATATATATATATATACACACATATATATATATAGTTCACTATACACACATACACATATAAAGTTCACTATATATAGTTCACAAAATCTTCTGAAAAGAATTCACAATACTAATGCTAATATTCTATTTTGGTTTTAAACCAAGTAAAAGTTCACACACATTCATGACAAACAGATAACCATTTGTTAATTCATCACAGATTCATTCAATATCTTATAAAAAACATTGCCCTGACCCCGATGGTGCTTGTAATCCTGTAGGGGGAGATACGTGAGCAAAATAAAATACCATGTGCCAGAATAATTTTCTTAAATGTGTAAAGTACAATCAAAATGCTCCAGGAATTATCAAAAGAGAATATTGCCAACTAAACAGCCAGAGCAGGCTTCCTCGTGCTAGGTCTGGGGGGCACGTGTTGGCTCCATGGAGAAAGGTGGAAATTCTTATGGCAAAGGCTTTGAGACAAGAAACAAGATCACATGGCCTGAGCTCCTACTTAGGATGCGTTGTCTCTAAGTAAGTAGATGCACACTTCATATTTATACATGTATAAATCATGTCAATGGTTTGCCTATAAACGTTTTAAAGATAATTAAATTTTTATGAGCAAGTTTGGATTTTTCATTGTAATATATCAGACTGCGTAGCATGGTCCCTCTGGCTGCCTAAAAAACTCTAATAAAGGGAAAACATGACCAAGAAATGACCATAACCAAAGGGCAGGGTCATGCGGACAGACATAGAATCCTTTTTGAAGCTTTGAATATACACTGAGGAGGGGCGTGAAGGACAGACCTGCAGACAAAGGCAGATTCCAGATTAAGGAGCTCACACTTCAGGTAGCCAGGAGCAACTACAGCAAAAAGGTAATGAGAGAGTGAGGGACTGAAATGTGATCTGTAAGTTATACCTGAGCAAAAGGGTGAATCACACACAACAGACACAGGAAAAGGGGAAAGTGCTAGCCCCGACTATGTCCATAAGAACACACTGAAGCGCATTGCCTCTTGAATCGTCCATTTAAATTTGCTGCTTAAGCAGCAAAATAGGAATCTGAACAGGAACAGCACCAAGTTAGGCCTGTTGACATTAAATATTCAGAAGGCAGCAACAGTCCAATTACTGAAAGCAAGATGAGTTGTCCTTAAAGCAAAGATGGATGATGGCAAGAGGGTAAAAGTAAAATCAGCCTTAGGCTCAAAAATACAGCCATTAGGGAATCCAAGTGTCAGAGGGCCATGTTAAGCCATACTATGGGGACTTAGGGCCCTGGGCTGCACTCAGGTCTCACTTACCCTTAACCTGATGTTAATCACTTCAGCCTTTATTATCTGTTTGTTGGTGTGTTTGTTTTCTTGTTTTGTTTTGTTCGTGTGTGTGCGTGTGTGTGTGTGTGTGTGTGTGTGTGTGTGTGTTGTATCACGTGCATGCCTAGTTTCCACAGACATCAGAAGAGGGTGTTGAATCCTCTGGAATGGAGTTATAGATGGTTGTGAGTCACCACATACATGCTAGGAATCAAACCTGGGTCTTCCGCAAGAGCAACCGTGATCAAAACCACTGAGCCGACTCTCCAGCCCACAACTTTTCTCACATGTGTTCTAAAGGATGGAATTCGGGTCCTGATGTTTGCCTGGCAAGCCATTTGCCCACCTCCCGTAGCCCATGAATTTTGACTTTTAAAATACGCAACAGCCATTTGAGCAATTTGTCAAAAAAAAAAGTAGTTTGTAATTTAGGAGCAGTAGAGCAGGGCCCCTCATAACAGCTGATCCCCAAAATTGTGGGGGAATAAGATATCAGATGACAGAAACAAAATCTCAGAGGCCTGAGTGATCCAAAGCTCTCTTGGGGATCTTAACCCAAACCCCACAGAGCTATCATCTGACCTTTTAATTTTCTTTCGAATCCTGTGAATTTATTTGTTGTATTCTAAAAGCCGCTTTTGACAGCAGGTCGGAATGCCTTATCAGATTGCCAGAAGGTTCCATGGCCCAACATTTTTTCTAAGATTCCCTGAATTCAGCCCTTGTCTGATGATGTTTTTCATTCGTTTATTTATCTCTTATTAAATGTCAGGAACTTGGGCCCTGGTGATACAGCGTTCGAAATAAATTAGCATCCAGGGACAAGTCACATGAGTAAACAAGGCATCTTAACCCTCGGGCTGCAGCTTTTTCTTTGGGAAAAAAAATAAAATAAGAAAAGATAAATGGGAGACGAAGACATGATGCTTTTTCAAATGTAATACTCAATGGCCCCCCACACCTAGACCACAGGGACAGAAAAGGGGGCTCAAGGTAAATAAGGAACTGGGCCTGATGGCTCACTGGCAAAGCATGTGCTTAGGGTACCCCTCCCCCCAAATTGAGCTGGCTTGTAATTACTAATGATCCCTGCCTTCCATCGATGTATTTATGCAGCTTCAGGAAATTCAGCAGCTTGTTATGACATCAAATACCTTTTTTATTTAAGGCTCTAAGACAAGGGTCACAAACATGGCTCTGCTCGTGTGTGAAGGCTCATGGTGCAAAGCCTGGAGATGCGACTTCGGTCCCTTTTGGTGTCATCAACATCTTACTTCTAACCCTCTGAAAGCAACGTGTGTTAGTTATTTGTTTGTCACTAATAAAATAATAAGCTAAGGCTGGAGCAATAACTCAATCCCAGGGATTGAACTCAAGTCACCAATCTTGGTGAACCCACAGGGTGGAAGAACGGAACCAACTCCTGAAAGCTATGTGCCTACAATGACACGTGCACAGAGCCTGGGTCCCCTGCAAGGACAGAAAGGGCCCTTAACCACTGAGCTATCTCTCTAGACCCCCTGATTTATATTTAATCAGCTATTGGGCCACGGTTTTATGGATTATAAGATCTCTGCATGTCTACAAAGTGACCTGGAGAACAGAAAAATCGTTTCCAAGCAATAAATAAATAAATAAATCACAGAAGGGAGATCTTGTGCAGGTTTTACAACTGACACATTAAAAATGAAGTTTCATGTGACTTACCCTGTTTTTTTTTTCCGTTTGAAGTGGGTTCTAAGTCAGTAACACCCGCTTGCCCTGCTTTCACTATGCTGTTTTTTTTTTTCTCTCTTACACATAAGCTGCTTTGCAAAAAGCCTCTTTAAAAGACAAATTGCCCAATAGGAGCACAGGAAAACCCTTCTGGAAAGATTAGGATGCTGCTTCATATTAGAATACCAAACGGCAGAAGAAAGACAGTTTGTGCGAGCAGTTTACAGCCATTCTTACAACCAAGACACTTTATTCCTGTGTCCAACGCATAAAGCTGACAGGCTGCTGATTCCTGGGCGCAGCCCCCTCTCCTGAGAGGCGCCTCTGCAGATGGGAGGGAGGAAATCAGCTGCCCATCAGTCCATCACTGCAAGGGCTTCAAGCCTCATTAGTGTTTCAAAGGCAAAGTCGGATTAACCTTTACTAAGCTCAGGAGTGAAAAAAAGAAAAAAGAAAAATAGCTCAACAGTCACAGACCCGATAAGAAAAAGTCAAAGGCTGGAATTTTAGTTCTCTGTGGCTAAAATTCTCTATTTTAACCAGTGTGTTTTGAAACAAAAGTTCTAATTCGTTTTTAATCATGTCAGCATCTCAGAATACAGACCGTGCTTTCACATAATAGATCTTTATTATCTGTAATCGTTCTCTTGCGACCAGGTTTCTCTTCCTCAAGCTAAATATCAGCAGCTTCTTTAACTCTTGTACAGAGGCACAAACTTCCCAAGCAAACCATAGCACCTGCTGACTATGGAAGGGCAGGTGATCTTAGTTGGATTTCAGCGTTCGATTCTCCTCATGCCCCTGTGTCAGCTGAATTATTCATAATTCCCATACTGCCAGTGGCTGAGGACTCAATAAACTACACACGGGACCTGGGGATGTGACTCGGCCAGCAGAGCCCTTGTCTAGAATGTACAAGACCTCGAGCCCAGATGCCAGCACCTCATACACCAAGCCCAGTGCCACATGTCTGTCATCCTAGCACTTGGAAGGCGGAGGCAGGCAGACCAGAAGTCCAGTGTCGTTCTCGACTTCACAGTAATTTCAAGGCCAGCCTAGGTATCCAAAGTTCATTCACTACTTTTCATCTTCATTTTCAGTTGCTTTCTAAAAACCTTTGAACCGAGTACACCTTATCCATCCTTGAACTCATCACCATAATCCTCTACCCATTACTAATCAGTCATAGTGGAAATGTGAGACGGTGATGAGTGGTCCCTAGAGCGCGACCGGGATATAGCCAGCATCAGCATCTTTCCCCTGTCCTGTAATAAGCCCATAACTGTTGGGAGGAGACCGTTAGGTGGTGGAGCCTAGAGAGAGGGAGTTAGGTGATTGGGGCTGTGCCTTCCAGAGGAGGATCCTTTGCTTATTCTACCTATACCCCCACTGCTGTGAGGTGAGGAACCTTGCTTCTCCCCTGACATGATGCTCTATCACACCCTAGGACCCCAGCAATGGGGCCTAGTGGCCAGAGGACAGAACCTCCAAAACTCAGAGTCAAACTAATCTTCCCTTAAATCGCCTGTCTCGCGTATCCGTCACACTGTTTGTCACACAGAAGCCTGACAACATGGTTTGGCACTGCTTCTCTGGAAGGCAGAAACCACAAACAGTGTGTTCCTGGAGTTTCTTTCTTTCTGTAATATGTGGGACTCTGTGGATGTGACCAATAAAAACACTGGACTCCTTAGCACATGAGAGTGGAATCCCAGCCACATGGCTTGCTTCTCTGCTAACCAGTCACCGGAACCGGGTGTGCTGGCTAATGCCTGTGATTCCAGCACTCAGGAGGCAGAGGCAGAAAGAAGAACCACTGTGAGTTTAAGGCTATCTTGAGCTATGTGGGCTACACAGTGAGTGCAAGGCTAGCCTGGGCTATAGTGTAATACACATGTATACATATATTTGTTTATATTTGTATAATTTTGTATTTATGAATTTACATTATATAGCTTTTATATATTTCGTTTTACATCTATTTTAGTTTTATATCTATGTTACATCTGATACAAATTATTTATATATTATATCCCTAATATATATATTTGTTGTATATATGTATAAAGTCTACTCAGGAAAATGAAGTTAAGTACTTGGGAATAATGCAGCTCGGAAACTAGTAGTAAATTTTAATGAATCGGGTTTGTTTATTTCCAAAGTTAATAGGCCATGAACTGCACATGCCTTTTTTTTTTTTTGGTCACTTATTCCTGTAGTCTTTTATCACTCAGTGAGCATTCAAGTGCTTCACCTCATTGCCTCTCACAGTAAAGTCTGGACTGGCTGTTCCCATTAGCACCAGCCTTACTTTACAAACAGCTTATACAGAGGCCAAGGGGCTAGTTCCAGAGCTGGACACGTTGATGGCTGTGGAAAGGAAGTTAGAGGCATGGTTCTTTGAGGTTCTGAATATTCCACTCCTTTGATGCATAGTGAAACCACCCAAGAAAGCGATCCTGCTACACAGCACAAGAGCACCAGCTGGAAAACCACGACAGACATGAACTGCAAGGTCCAAATCAAACGGAGACAGGTCTGGAGTGTTGTGCTGAAGGGGGCATGAGTTGTTTCTCTTGCTATTGGGTGCCAAGCACAGTTAAACTTGACATGTATCTTCTGATTACCTTCTGTGTGGCACAGCCCTGGCACACACCATGGGTTTAATAGTGTATATTTTAATAAGCTGCGCAGCTGCATGGCGCTAGAGACCTACACAGGGCCAACATCCAAGACTGAAGTGGAGACCCTCTCCAGGCCTCTGACGGCTGTCTGGGAGCCGACTCACCAAACTGCCCATGACAGGAGGCCCTGCCAAGCCATTCCCCGGTCTCTAGCACCACCACTTTGCAAGCAGGAAGCCAGGCGAGGCTTATCAAGGAATTAAATGCACTGGTACATTAAAAATGATCTTACTGTCAAGTGCACCCTGTTTTAGTCTTTGCACGTGTCCATGTGACCTTATGTGCGTATGCAGATGCATGTGTACATGGGGACATGCGCAGGGACATGTGAAAGCCAGAAGTCAGCTTCAGGAGTCACTCTCCAAATGCCACCCACTCTGCTACTATGATGGGCTCACACTGACCCGAAGCTTCCCAAGCAAGTTAGGCCGGCTAGCACCAAGAACCTGCCTGTCCCTGACTCGCCATGATTGGAACAAGTGTGCTACCATATGCCCTACTTTTTTATGTGGGTTCTAGAATCTGAACTCGTGTTCTCATGCTTGCACACAAGCACCTGACCTGTCTCTCCGTGTTCTGTTTCCATGTTTAAAGAGTCATAGGGTCCCCTAAAACTTCTTTGATCTACAGTGCTAGAGGTATACTGCCTCTCACAGTAGGCCCTTTAATACACCACTTATTTCCCAGTGACCTACTCTGCCCCATCTTTCTTTTCCATTATCATTGACTATTTCCTCTTGGATACTTTATGAAGATATTCATGGAAAAAAAAAAAAACTTTAAAGATGCCTTTTCTGTTTCTCCTAGTTGGCACCAGCTGCTAACTTGGCACAGCTCTGAATCATCCAAGGGAATCCCAGCTGAGAACTGCCTTGTTTGGATGGACCTGGGATGTATCTATCTGAGGGGCTGACAGAGGTGGGGGGGCCTAGCCCACTGCAGGCAGGGCCATCCCTACACAGGTGGTCCTGGGTTTGTAGAAGAGAGCAAGCTCAGCGTTAGCCTGTGGGAGTGAGCCAGTAAGCTTTTATCCTTTGAGGTTTTTCTGCTTCAACTTCTAGCCTTGACTTTCCTCAATAATGGATGGGTAACCTGTAAGAGGAGATAAACCTTTTCCTCCTCAAGTCCTTCTGGCTATGGTGTTTATCACAGCAACAGAAAAGCAAGGTAGAACAATGTCTAATTAGTTCTTCAACATTTAGAGAGTGGCCTGAGGTGTGGCTCGGTGGTAGAGTGCTCATCTAGCATGCACAAGGGCTAGGCTGAATACCCACTACTGCAAAAAGGGAAGGCAATTTTTAGCTGAGCATGGTGGTGAAGACCTATCACACCAGCAATGGAGGGTAAGGTAGAAGAATGATGAGTTCAAGGCTGGCCTGAGCCATGTAGTAAGACCCTCTCTCAAAATAAAATCACAAAAACCAAAGAATGTTGTATACTCTTCCCTTCTACCCTCCATGGATTTCATTCTTCTGTGAACTCCTGTACAGGATTACTCTTTAGATTAGAAAAACTACAACCTATTAAATATGTTAAATTAAATCCATAATTGCCTCACCACAAAAAAAAAAAAAAAATCCAATGACTATCAGCTTCATTTCCCTACACTTAGTTCCTACCCTTTGAATCTAGGCAGTGATGATAGCAGACAAGCTGCTGCTCAAAGGACTCTCTCACACAGTCAATTAGTGTCTTAAGTATCAAAATATGGAACAAGAACCCACTTGATAGAACCTTTATGCGGGGCACAAAATAAAGAAAGTGGACTCCTTTTACATTCTACTAATAAAAGAATCCAAGAGCAGGCACCATCAGCCTCATGAATATGCATATCAAGGTCTTAAGGGATGTCTGACAGACCCAGGGAGCCACCCTCCCCCTTAAGGCCACAGAAGTCTCCCTGTCAGGAGTTACTAACAACTCACCAGCTAGAGATGCAAGTCTTTATGAGACATCCCCCTAGCTTTGCTTGTTCCTAAGCACATTTGCTATCAGTTCATCTCTGTCTCTCAGCAGAGCACCATGCCCCCGGTCCTGTCCCCAGACTTACCAAGTACCTTTCTGAGGACACACTGACCAAGATGAGGTCATCTCCAACCCGCACTTTTTCTCCTTCTGATCTCTGCTTAGAGGCAGGATGTATGGTCCACCAGCAAGCCTCCCCTGCAAAGGATAGAATTGAAACATGGAAAAGAGCCAGTTAAGACTCGGTTCCTCTGCAGGTGATGTCATGCCCAGCCCAAGACTTTTAGAAAGATGAGATATCCTGCAAACTAATCTCTTGGATCATGAAAATCAAAAGAATTCAGCCAAATTCACTTAGGGTAGGACATATTGAAATGCAAATGTTCTCCCAATAGGGAAATCGGTGTGACAGTTTGGTGTCTCTTCTCCAGCGAGAACTGCTGGAGAGGGACGTTTATTTACATATGTTGACATAAGCCTAGATATGCCAGTCAGCCAAGGTGATTTCATTCCCTAAGCAATCTTATTAAAAAAAATAAATCTTCTTTATATATGATTCTCATCAAAAGGAACTGAGGTTTTTTGTTGGGGTAGTTGCTTTATAAATGTTCTTTTGTTGATTCAAAAGTGACACAAAGGATTGCTATCTCAAAAATCTCATTGCCATGTCTCCTCTGCTTTGTTTTTTGGTTTTGTTTTTTCCTTGTAAAATACACCAGTCCCTCTTAATCTAAGAGACTCTTAGAGAAAGACGCACTGTGCCAGCTGGGTGTAGGCTGAAACAAATCCCTCTTAAGTAAGACAAGCAGCAGCACAAAGCACATATCCATAAGTCTTTGGTAGTACCATCACCCAAACCAGAAGCATAAAGGCAGCCTGCACACAGTCCTCTTGAAGCCCTGAGCTTCCAACTGTGTTCTGGTGGTAGCATTCATTTACAATTGTCGTTTTCCTCCTTTACCAAGCTTTATTGTTTTTCTTTTCTGAGTACATTTCATTTCTATTTACTCATGTGTGTATGTCACAAACCATAACATGTTGGAATATTGAAGGACAGCTTGCAAGAGTCAATTCTCTCCTTGTGCCATGCGGGCTCTGGAGGTTGGACTTGGACCCTCAATCTTGCTAAGGCATCTCACTAACCCTTTATCATTTTCCTACAGTATTTCTTTTTCTGAACCAACTCCCCAATGCCAGAACATGTGTGCCTTTTGTCCACGGGGGTTCTCCTAGGTCCTGCAACCACACGGTAGTACTCAATGATTAATTTTGCATGAATGTGTAAATTGATCTGGGATACATCTTAGGAACTCATGCAGTCAATGTAGAAGCTGGGCTTGAGCTGTTCTTGCTCCGGCCAGTCTCGACTGCACATCACCAGTTAAAATTCTTTGTTTCCATTCACTAGATCCACATTTTCAATTGTCCACCCAAACACTGACAGCTCATCCACTATCTCCTAGTCATTGCCTCGGTAGTTGAAAATTCATCAACATAAAAGAGAGGAAAAGGTCATCTGCCTTGTGAGTTTAATTCTGGTGAAGGTAAACAGAAAACAACAACAACAGAAAAAATCAAATACCATTATGCTTCAGTAATTCACAAAAAAGTGGAGAGCTGGTGGGAAGCTGGACTCACGGTGTAGGGGAGGATTCAGGGTGTGGGTTTGAAGGTTGTGTTAGTCCACCGTGAAATCAGCTCGGTATATAAAATGCATGTTCTAGATCATGTGCTTTCATCTGCAAACTTAAGACTTTTTATTTTACTGTTTGCTGAAATATATTAAGTCTAAAAAACTGAGAAACCAAAAAAAAAAGTTAAAAACTGAGCTAATAGAAAATGACGTATATATCTGGATACTATATTTATCTTTTAATGCCCAAGATTACCAAAATTATCAAAAGTTAGCTGAGTTCGTTACATATTTTTTCATTACCTTCTTTGTTATTTCGTGAAAATGTAGTTGATAATGAAAAACCCCTTTTAATGGCTAGATAGAATGTAACCTTGTACCTTACATGTGGGTAGCATGTGCTCTTTTGCTATCCACATGGAATGCATGAACTTCACAGGAAGGTGAAGACCTCTCTTATCAAGGATTCATAACTTTCATGTGTGGAGGAAAGATTTCAGTTCTTTTCCTCTTGCTTGCTGACGTTTGCAGGATGCAAAGCTGTTGTCAGTAGTTAACTCACTGCGCTGATTACTGGCCCATGTGTGTTAACGTGGTTTTTGTTTGTCTCACGGCGTTGAGGATAGAATGCAGGGCCTTGCACACATCAGCACTCTACCACTGGGCTACATCTTCACTTAGAATGTATTTTTAAAAGACATAAAATGGGGTCAGCAGTGGACGGAGGGATGGTCCCTACCAGGGAAGAATAACGCAGTAAAAGCGGGCTTCTGTCCTTTCGTCCCATTTTCTACTTGATATCTAATTTTATTTTATTTCAGTGATATTTAGACGTTAGCCCAAGGCTCCTCACACAGTTAGTGTGCTTTACCAGTAAGCTACATCCCCAGCCCTGTGACTAGAGCTTCATCCAGAAGCCACACCTGCTCGTCGTAAAGGACAAAATGGTCTAATCGGGGTACAACGAGCACAGGGTAATGCAGATGACAAAGACTGAGAGCACAGAGCACGGCAGGCATCAACAAGTTTCATACAGCCTGTCCATCAGGAAGTATGGACTGACTTTTCTTCTCTCCAGCCACAAGTAGAAAGGATCTGAAGTCAAAACTCTATACATCCAATTACCTGTGAATGAAGAACCAAGAGGGAAAACAGACTCTTACTCTACCAAAAATGCCAAAGACAGAATCATTTTCCTTACTGTACTATAAAACCAGCCATCTCATGTGTCTCTGACCATGTCTAGCCATCCTCTCTCTGAACAGAGTTTCATTACAGTACGCAATACGCACCTGTGGTATCCTCTTGAAGGCCAACATCAAAGGCCAGTTTGTCAGTGGAAGACCGGGAGGTGGAGAGACAGCACAGATACTAAAAATACAAGATCAGTTGTCACCACAGAATGTTGATAGTCCTACTAAAGGCTACCACACTTAATCCAGCAATAGACAGGATGAGCAAGTACATCTACGGTCTGTTGACTTAGAATCTTATGGGCATATAGCCACACATGAGTCATATGGTCGTTCTATTTTTAGCTTTTTGGAGGTGCCTCCACACTTATTTCCGCGGTGGCTGCATAGGTTTACATCGCCACAATTGGCACATCAGAGTTCCCGTCTCCCCATATCCTCACTAGCATTTGCTGTCATTTTTTTCTTGACGATAGCCATTCTGACTAAGGTGATGGGTGATGCTGGAGGGCAGGACAGTAGAAAAAGGACTATAAAAAAGGTTCGGGGGATGTAAATGAAGAAGGGAGGGGAAAGTAGAGCAAAACAGGATCTATGTGACATGAAAGCAGAAGAGGGGACAACTTAGGGGAAAGAAGACCAGCCCAGCCAGTGCAGAGGAGAGATAGCAGAGAGAGGTGAGTGAGAACAAAGCATAATGTACATGCACACACATATCGCAATGAAATCTATTCTTTGTACACTAACTAAAATCAAATTATTATAAAATGTGTACGGTCATATCTGAGCCCAACTGGGCAAGTAAGCTGTTATCAGTCTATCTCTGATTAGTAGTTTGTGTTGTTTTTGTTTGTTTGTTTGTTTGTTTTTTCTAAAAATTCTTGATGCTTCTGTGAAGAGTGGAGCACTTCCAACATCTGAGGCAGAGAAGTGTGTGCACAGCAGGACTTGGAAGCAATGGGACAAAGAAAAAGCAGTCCTTTGCCTCTCACAAAAGACTAAGAAATGAGCTCTGTCAGTCCAAGGAGACAAGTGAGTGGGGACATGTCTGTATATCTCTCCCTTCATGTGATATTCATAGTCCTTTGCAAACAAACAACATGATCTCACATTAGAAAGCTGTCCCCAAAAGAAACCTGAAAACTACTCACTTTTATCTTCTACTTTTGTTTTCATAAAAAAAAAAAAAAGCACACACACCCAGAATATACTTGGGCATGCAGTTCTTCATTCTGCTAAAACGAGGGCAACATGAATATACATGTACACATTTCCCTCGGGGAATCTGACTATGGAAACTGCAATATCTCCTCCCCCCACCCATTCCTGGGTTGTCTCAAGTGTATCTATTCTCAGATATAAATTTTAGATCATTTTCATGCCAACCTCCCCCAACTTCAAACACCTTGTTAAGTGACATAAGAATGAGGACACTAAGATGAATGTGGCGTGAGCTTAAAAATACTGAACCATCTGCGTGAAGCAAGCCCTCTGCCAAAAAGAAAGGGAGCCATCATAGGAAACTCAGAAACAATGGTGGGGATTAAGCGAGGATGGGCCCCTCTGAAGACCCGGATGGTCCATGCCAACACTCCAGCAACCCTCTTTCTTAGGCAGTGTTTCCCAGCCTTCCTAACCCTGCCACCCTTTAATACAGTACCCTGTGTTGTGGTGAACCCAATCATAAAGTTACTTTTGTTGCTACTTCATTAGTATAATTTTGTTACTGTTAGGAATCATAATGTAAATATCCCTGTTTTCTGATGGTCTTAGGTTACCCCTGTGAAAGGGTCATTCTGTTCTTTCTCCCAAAGAGGTCGCAACCCAAAGGCTGAGAACCACTACTCTATGGAATATTCACATCGAGCTAAATGGGTGCACGCAGGTTTATGAAGAGGGATGAAGAAACAGGTTGGATGATCAGGGACAGGAAGTGAAAGCCCCAAGGTCCTGGGGCTGTGGCATCAAAGTGACCTGGAGACTCTTTCTGCATCTTGACTGTGAAGCACTCACTCTCAAGGTGACGAACCAGAGAAAGATATTTTATAAGTTACTTTATTTTTATTTTTCATATTATGTATATGTGTGTGAACATGAGTGAAAGTAACTTTGAAGGCAACAAAATGGTGTCAGACCCCTTGGAGCATTTTTAAATTAATAATTTAAAACCAATTTGGAAATGGAAAATATTTAAAATTTGGTTTTTATACTTGCCTCTTCCTAGAGTTCTATTAAATGTATTACAGGTATTAAAAATCTATTAACAGCATTAAAAATAGAAACTACACCTGATATGTATGGATCTAACCTTCTTACGAGTGAAGTGAGAAAACTGGGCACAAGGGTATTAAACAACGCATCTATTCAGACTCATTACTATCGTTGCTGAAAGGGTAGCCTCAACATTCCAAACAGCCTATCTGACCCCGGATCAGCATGGCCACGCGAGAGATGAAATCGAGATGTCCACTCACCATACCACTGTAGGAATGGCGTAGCAGTATGGCATGCCCATAGAGAAGTGTCCGGTGGCCTCCGCCTTGAGCAGTCTGAGGAAAGGAGAAAGGGTAGAGAGGAGGAAAGGCACGGGTGAGCAAACAACTGAGCTAACAGAGTGTTCTTCTGTCTTCACCAGAACATTTAGTAGGAGACAAGAGTACTGGTAAGGCAGAGCACCCTAGAACAAGTTGGTAAACCCGGACGAAGCCGTACGGAGTACACCTTCCGTGTGGCAAACACCTCGTGATCTCATCCAACTCCAGAAAGGTGAACTGCGCTTCAGCGAGTAATTATTACGACTCTAACGATTCAGTCTGCCTGGCCACTGCCTGTGCCTCCACTGAACAGGGTACCCGGGTTACCTTTGTACCCAGAGACCTGCTAAGTACCCAACACAAAACAAGCACCAGGTAAGTATTAATGTGACAAAATCTCTGGGGTTTAAAATTTGTCCTTCTTCCCTGTTGCTCAGGCATACGTCAAACACCTTTAGTGATTGGAGAACTTGCTAAAACATAGGTTCTTGGGCCTCTGCTGAGATTCTGATTAGGAAGGATTGAAACAGATACAGACACACTTCATTTGGCAGATTTCCCATGGGGTCACTGCGCCAAGGATCATGGATGGAGAGGGAGACACACAGAGGACCTTCTGTCTCAATCCTCTCTGGTGCCATTCCTCTATGATAAACATAGCTACTTCCCCCACACACACACACACCAAAAGTCATGGTGATGTATCCTGAAATTCAAAACTTGCTCTGTTGTCTTCTCTGATGTATAGATGATGTATTCAAACTCCGTTGATTGGCCACCTCCCATGAAGGTCAGCTAGGGTCTCCAGCATCATCCCATCCCCTTGACCCTTTGCAGCTCTCAGTTACACCTGGACAGTAGCCTCATCACCTCTCCTTAACCAAACCGAGATCCCAATGACAGGGACTTTTGGTTCAGTTCTAGCTCCAAGAAAAGGTAAGTAGACAAGAGACATTTGTAAAGTGAAAATCTGGATTGGGCGGGACATTTCAAATTGTGGAAGTGGCTGTGTTTGTGAACAGAGGCATAGTGCCCCTATCTCAATTAAAATGCTTAAGGAAGGAGGAGGGGCAGGGTAATGAAATTCTCATGTGGGGTGACCCTTGTCTCTTCACCATATATTAAACCATCTATTTGAAAAGCTGAAGGTTTGTTATTTAGGAGGGCCCCAGGATTTTCATGAAAGGTAAAATTTGACTTTTAAAAATATCAGTGAAAGTGGTTACCCCAGTTCTGTGAGGGAAGGGGGCTGGCCTCCTTCCCATAGAGATGACTGACAGAGTTAATATTATAAAATAATGTCAACTAAATCCATCAAAGATAAGTGGATTAAAATGTCCGAAGTTTCAAATGAAATCTAAGCGAGTGTCATCTAAAAAAAGAAAAATGCTCACGTAAAGTTCACAAATCATTGTAAGGCACATTTACTGTCGCTGGGCATCCTTTAGATTTCTAGAATCATGGAATAACAAAAATGTCCACCCAGGGAAATCACATTGTAAGCTAATGTGTCTAAAGCGTCAGTGTCCACACTTGTGTGTAAACTCAATGTACAATCTACACTTACATTTCTTTAGAGAAATAGTCACAGGGGCTATCTCTCTCCTGTCCTTTGTGAGACAGGGACCAGTTGGATTTCTACAGCGGTACTTGAGGTATTCCTGTCATAAGCTTAAAAATACAGACCAAAAAAAAAAAAAAATCTCACAGAAATATAAAATCTGAATGGTAATAATGAAGACCAATTACGGTAGTTTACCAATACATGAATATGGCTGGTTCTATATTCATATTCATTCTTCACTGTTGTATTTTAGGCTCTATGTTTTTAAAATATATGATTGCAATATATACTGGCTTGTTAATCTGTTTTTATATTATTGATAATTAAAGTCATTAAATTCACTAACTATAAAATGTCTAAACATCTTAAGTATGGCTGTAATGTGTCATGTCACTTTAGAAGTTGTGTGATACTAAACCAGGATGTGCAGAGAATCCTTTCTCTGTGCAGAAACTCAGCTAGTCTAATACAAAGTTGTCATTATATGAGGTTTTCGTGAAACATGAAATCAGATCTTGAAAGTATCTCAGTGGTAGAGTGGTAAGGGTGGTTACCTCATGCAAGCCCTGAGTGTGATTCTGACGGAGAAGGGGAGAAAAGGGGATAAAAGAGTGAAGGGGATGGCGGTGGAGAGAGGGAAGGCAAGTTGGGAGTGGAGAGGAGGGATGAGAGGAATAGGGGAAGAGAGGAAAGGGGAGAAGAAAGGAAAAAAGAAAGAAGGGAGTGAGGAAAACAAAGGAAGGAGAAGGAGAGGAAGGAAGGAAAGCTGATTAAATAAAACTTTCCTGTACCACTTGGAGGCTGCCATGTGTCTTTTTTTATTTAACTTTTATTAATTACATTTTATTCATTTTGTATCCCCCCATAAGCCCCTCCCTCCTCCCCTCCCAATCCCACCCTTCCTCTCCTTTCTGCATGCATGCCCCTCCCAAATTCCACTGATAGGGGAGGTCCTCCTCTCATTCTTTCTGATCTTAGTCTATCAGTTTTCATCAGAAGTAGCCGCACTGTCATCTTCTGTGGCCTGGTAAGGCTGCTCCCCCCCCCCCTTAGGGGGAGGTGATCAAAGAGCAGGCCAATCAGATTATGTCAGAGGCAGTCCCTCTTCCCATTATTATGTAACCCACTTGGACACTGAACTGCCATGGGCTACATCTGTGCAGGGGTTCTAGGTTATCTCCATGAATAGTCCTTGGTTGGAGTATGAGTCTCAGAAAAGACCCCTGTGTTCAAATTTTCCTGTTCTGTTGCTCTCCTTGTGGAGTTCCTGTCCTCTCCAGCTCTTGCTATTTCCCATTTCTTACCTAAAATTCCATTCACTCTGCCCGACAGTTGGCCATCAGGCTCAGCATCCGCTTTGATAGTCTGCAGGGCAGAGGCTTTCAGAGGCCCTCTGTGGCAGGTTCCTAGGTTGTTTCCTGTTTTCTTCTTCTGGCTTTCAGAGGCCCTCTGTAGCAGGTTCCTAGGTTGTTTCCTGTTTTCTTCTTCTTCTGATGTCCATCCTCTTGGCCTTTCAGAATGGGGGTTGAGCATTTTAATCAGGGTCCTCTCTTTTGCTTAGTTTGTTTAGATGTACAGATTTTAGCGGGTTTATCCTATGTTGTATGTTTATATGAGTGAATATATACTGTGTGTGTCTTTTTGCTTCTGCGACAACTCACTCAGGATGATCCTTTCCAGGTCCCACCATTTACCTGCAAATTTCATGATTTCCTTATTTTTCATTGCTGAGTAATACTCCATTGTATAGATGTACCACAGTTTCTGCATCCATTCTTCAGTTTAGGGCCATCTGGGCTGTTTCCAGCTTCTGGCTATTACAAATAAAGCTGCTACAAACATGGTTGAGCAAATTTCCTTTTTGTGTACTTGAGCCTCTTTTGGATATATGCCTAGGAGTGGTATGGCTGGATCTTGAGGAAGCGCTATTTCTAGTTGTCTGAGAAAGCGCCAGATTGATTTCCAGAGTGGCTGTACAAGTTTACATTCCCACCAGCAGTGGAGAAGGGTTCCCCTTTCTCCACAACCTCTCCAGCATGTGTTGTCCCTTGAGTTTTTGATCTTGGCCATTCTGATGGGTGTAAGGTGAAATCTCAGGGTTGTTTTGATTTGCATTTCCCTGATGGCTAATGACGTTGAGCATTTCTTTAAATGCTTCTCTGCCATTCGATATTCCTCTACAGAGAATTCTCTGTTTAGCTCTGTTCCCCATTTTTTAAGTGGATTACTTGGTTTGCTGCTTTTCAGTTTCTTTAGTTCTTTATATAGACTGAATATTAGTCCTCTGTCAGATAAAGGGTTGGTGAAGATTCTTTCCCAATCTGTAGGCAGTCGCTTTGTTTTGATGACGGTGTCCTTTGCTTTACAGAAGCTTTTCAGTTTCATGAGATCCCATTTATTGCCATACTTATCACCCTGCACAAAACTGAAGTCCAAGTGGATCAAAGACCTCAACATAAAACCAGACACATTAAATCAGCTAGAAAAAAAAAAGTGGGGAATACCCTAGAACTCATTGGTACAGGAGAAAACTTCCTGAACAGAACGCCATGTGTCTTTAGAAGTCTATGATTCAGAACCATAGCCTCAGCAACAGACTTTATACAGAGCAAGGGGAATCTGTGATAAGATTTCTCTTGCAGGGTCCAGATAGACAAGTGGAGAAGCTTTTAAGTATATGTACAAATAGTAAGTATCTGGAACAACAGAAAATTAGTTGTTTCATGGAGAAAGAAATCAGAGAAATGCCTCTCTGCCCAACCTTCCCTGTTATCTAAGAATGACTGAAGGCAAAAACAAGCAGCACCCAGCACCCAGGGGCATCAGGCCTGGTGGGATCTGGCATTTCCAGACACCTACAGAATCCAGGCACAAGGAATTCTCTGATAGTCCTGCATTCCTTATCCTAAATGCCAAAAAAACATATAAAGAATGATCCTAACAACAAGACAAGACATGCAGCTTGGCCAGCCCAGGCAAACCTTAAGCAGATAACAACCTAATGGTGAGTGGCTGGCCTCTCATTTGTGCTGGTGTGGAAACTACAATCTCCTGAACAAACTACCAGGCTTTTGGTGTCACCAACACAGGACTCTGAGCGCCAGCAATCACAAACAGGCTCCCACAACAAGCAGGCATCCAACTGGCCATGAATTAAGATTACAAGATACAAACTGATCCTGTTCAGCACTTTCTTCATACTAAGTGGCTCAGACTATACTGATCACATGCATGTGGCCTGCCTCATGGGATGCCAACCTTCCCTCAGTATCCAGTGTGAAGAGCTCTGTCCCACACTTAACAGAAATCAGAGCCCAATTCAATAATTGAGCTATGTGAGGTATATCATCTGGAGTTAACTGGTTGACCTCATCTTTCTGTCTGCATAATTTTCCCCTGCAAAGGAGCTGGGGTAACTCCCCTGTGTATAAAGCATTGTTTAGGGGCTAAGGTAAGCAGAAAATTATTCGATGAACATAGTAAATGCATATTCAGCAAGAAAATTCAAAATTTTCAACCTAAGTTCACAGTTTATTAATATCTGCAATGAAATGGCATATATTCATATTTTCATGTTTATCATTATCTACATAACCCAAACATTTGTCATTTGTATGTAATAAGGCACATAGCATTTTCTGCTTATCATATATACCAGTGTTTTCATCTGAAAAGTAAGAGCTGAGTTACATGATAGTTTGTAAGATGTCCACATCTTTGATGGACAGTGGCTTCAAACAAATACATTTTAGGCCCTGTCATCTGATCAACAGTGTCAGGTTCTTTACTACTGGTGAATAGAGTCCACCTGGGAAAACCCATAATGCACGTGTCCTGGGATTTGCAATGGGTATGAAAACCTTAACTAACTCATTCAGTGGATGGGCAAGAGGACTCTTGTTTTATTTCTTTCCTTTTCAATCTATCCCCAAAGCGTTCATTCATATTTCTGAAAGTTTCCATCTTTTAGAATGATGTTCTTTCAGATTACAAGTTGTATTAAGCCTTTATTAAGTGAACACAAATAAATGTCTTTATTGTTTCAGAAGTTTGAGAATAAAAACATCAAGCTTCTTGAATATCATAGGATAATGTAGCTGAAACCACGAGATTTTTTTTTCAACCTCACTTTCCTCTTTCTGTATTCAGTTTCTTCTTGCAATGACACTGCCATGTGCTTTCATCTCTTCATGTGTCTCCCTTGAAGGGCTTTTAGTTTCCTACTTTAGTTGAGAAATAAAGTAGGGCTGAAGTATTTTCACTTCTGGAACAACAAGAGTAGTTGTTGATGCCTGTGGTGGTTTGAATGAGCAGTGCCCCTAGGCTGGGGTATTTGAAAACTTGGTCGCCAGCTGGTAGTACTGTTTGAGGAGGTTTCAGTTATGCAGCCTTGCTGGAGGAAGTTTGCCACTTGAGGCAAGCTTGGCGAGTATATATTCTCATCTTACTTCCAGTTAAGTCTCCTCTGCTTCGTTCTTACGATTGAGATGTGATCTCTCGAGTTCCTCCTCCTGCCACCATGCATGCTTGTCACACCTTCCTACCACAATGGACTCTAACCCTCTGGATCCATAAGCTAAAACATACTCTCTTCTCTGTAGGTTGCCTTGGTCATGGTGTTTTATCACAGCACCAGAAAAGTAACCAGTATGGCACTTCTTCTAATTTCCTAACGTTAGTTCCTGTTAGATTCACACAAGTGTCCTCCAAAGGCAAACAGCTGACTTCCTTACAAAGTGAGCATGCTAAACAGGTAGCCATAAAACATACTCTAATGAAAGAATCCCCAAAGGTGACGAGCTAAACTTAATTTGGTGCTATGTTAACAAAAAATGTCAAAAGTTGTTTAAGTTATAAAATCAAAACAGGTGATTTACATTTAAATGTTTAATATTTGATTTCATTTCAAAATTTAAAGGAAAGGTATTGTGGACCCAAATATAAAGCAAATTCTTATAACCATCCTAAAATTTATGAAATATAACATATAGCCATCTTGAAACATGGGATATTGCCTATACAGTTGGGCGTGATCATGCATGCCTTTAATCCCAGAACTGGGAAGACAGCAGCAGCCAGATCTCTGAGTCCAAGGCCACTGTGGTCTACAAAGTGAGTTTCAGGACAGCTAGGACTACATATAAAAACCCTGCTCAAAAACAAATAAACAAACAATGGAAAGAAAAGGGAAAAAAAAAGAAATACTACATATAACCAAACTAACGTGTAGGAAGTATTACATATACCCACACTAAGGCACATGAATTATCACATATACCCACACTAAGACCTGTGACCCATCACATATACCCATACTAAAACCTGTGACCCATCACATATACCCACACTGAGGAGATGTAACATACTCAGCAGAGGGTCAAGGCCTCACCTTCATCATGAACTTCTGTGGAGACATAAAGAAAAGAGAAAAAAATATTAAATACAGGTCATTTCAAGGACTTAGTTTTAAATATCTTTTATTTATCAAGGCTTCATTGTTGTAAGTGGAGCTATGTCATTGATAAACAGAAAATTCACACTGCTATTGCAACAGAACTTATATTCAACTACATGCTAGAAAAAATGCTATAGCAAGCAAAGTCTTTTTAAAGAATCTTTACATTAGTTCAGCTGTTTTCTACGAAAACATGCCATACCATGAAAGGCCTGACTCAACTTACAACCTCCCAGCACTGAGGAGGCATAATCTTCATTTATTCTCTGAAAGTGCTTAAAAAAATAAGTCATTCCATATAAATGCAGTGATACAAGACAACCCAGCTAATTTTAGTAAAGCTGGTAGGTAAGAAAACATGGTTAGGAAGATCTGAAACATGGAGCCGAGCATCCTTCATGCAAGGAGCAGGAAGCAGTCTTGTGGAGCTGCCTATGGTGAGAGATGCATTCCAAAGAGAGGCACAGAGTAGTTCTCCTTTTCTGTCAGCACAGTACCTCCCTCGTGCACGGCAATAGGTCTTTTGTCTTCTACAAAGCTACGGATGCATACCTCCCTGTTTTTTATTAGATGCCCTCCAGTTTCCTGGATTTGTTTCTGGATTTTGTTTTCTGGATTTGTACACAGATGATAAACATTCAAGAAGATGGAAAATGTTTGACTTCCAAATTTAGGGCTGAAGTAAGTTGTTATGAACAGATATAAAACACATTAAGAAAAAAAATCTACATATCTCCATTAGGTTTAAAGAAAGCAATGCAGATGTTTGTAAATATTACAGTTGCTTCCCTGAAACACACATAAAAAGAAACATGTATATAAACGAATAGAAATTCCACGGTATGTTTTTCATTTTCAATATTATAATTCCAAGGGAAAAACTGTAGAGAATTTTCATTCCTGCCTAGCTCTGCTTGACATTACGGCTGCTTCTGAGCTGTCACCACTGGCTCTTACAGTAGGTAGCAGCAGGTAACAGAGAGAACCATAACAGGTCATACATGATGGTGGTATGCTCAGCTCTAAATGAACAGGTTTACAGCGCCCCCCCCCCCCCGAACTCAGGAAACCTGGCGAAAAGATTGATGAAAATGATGGAAAAACTAGAAGATGAAGAGTTGTGAAACAAAAAGATGTCTTCTGGACATTGCATGGCCACTATGTTCATAATCTCACTGTTGCCGTGGGACTCTGAACAAGACCTGCACAGGACTGGGTCCATCAACATTTCATTGTGGATACGGAGGGGCCCATGTGGTTCCATATGTTCCGAAGGAACACTGACAGTTAATGGTTGTTGGGGAGGATGTCATTTTATTCAGTGCTGTAGCGACCAGTTAAGTTGTCCTTGATCCATTAAATAACCTTCTACCCATGCTCAGTTAAGGAAATCTAATTAAGCTCTGTGGGCCACACACTAAAGGAACGTGTGTGTGTGTGTGTGTGTGTGTGTGTGTGTGTGTATGTATGTATGTATGTATGAATGGACATATATATGTATATTATGCATACCTTTCTTACTGAAAAAAGAAGTATATCTACCTTTCTTACTGACAACCTTTTCCATATATGATATATACACATATGTATATTATATATACATATATACATGTGTATTACATATATATGGAAAAGGTTTTCAGGAAGAAAGAAAGGTAGAAAATGGGGGTAAAATAGACTTAAGGAATATATATACATGTATGTGTATAGACATATATATATATATATATATATATATATATATATATATATATATATGATAAAAAGGGTTTCAAAGGGAAAGAAAGGTATAGGAATGGGGGTAAAATGCGAATGTGCTTGGAGAATTCTTTATACTCTAATAATTTAGTCTTGTACTTCTGTTTGATTTCATTCTTAATATCTTTTATTAATAAGACTAAGAACCCTCCAGAGGGGACACTGATTTTCCTGATTATCAGTTGTAACCCCACTTGAACTCCCCAAGATTCCTTTCCTGCCACGTCCCATTTCTAGACTCTTAGAAGGAAAGTATCATACAGAAGTAAGTTTGATTCCTAGGATTCACATGGTAGAAGAAGAGAACCAGTTCCCACCAGTTAACCTCCACCCATGCAGTATAGTGCTTGTACCCTGCAACACACACACACACACACACACACACACACACACACACACACAGAATCAATCAATCCAACCATTGTTTAAGTTATTATTTCTAAGAATCTCTCTTACAATTTTAAGTGAATTTTTCCTAGGCGCTAACCCCAAAAGGTGCCGAGACAGAGAAATGGCGACCAAGGAACATGCACTTGGGAGCCTTAGTATCCAAAAGATCTGACTGCAGAACTCTGGGCGGGGGGGGGGGGGTAGGACCCGGACCCGGAGCAGGTCTAGTATGAATTCCCCATTAAAAAAAAAAAAGAATAAAATAACATCCTGTTCCACCCAGAAAATGCTCCTTCAAAGTCAGCCCCCATGACATCCTGTCTCTCCATGTGGTAAGATGCAAGGGTTTTCCACAATGTCCCATTTGCCACCTGTCCCTTATGAGTGAGGCAGCTTCACTGTATCAAGGAGTTCCTTCTCTTCAAAGATCTGGGTGCATCAGCAGCTGTATTTAATTAATGATGCTCACAATATATTTTAGAGTATAAATGTAGTCTAACACGAGTAAACCCAAGCTCAACGTTTACTCCTACAAAATAAAATCTCTAGATGTATTTGTGGGAAATGTCAACCTCTACTCTTATAATGAGCAGATTTTGTATGCATGGTTGACTTTGCAAGGCTTCCCTACTGAGAATACCTAATAATGCATGATGAGAAGGGCATGGTGACTATAGATCTAAGAGCATCAGAACGGGACTCAGGGCTCAGGCTTCAGCCCATAATGAACAATTACACACAGGACACCTCCCACAGACACACTCACGTACCACTCATGTGGCCAGAACTCTGTGTCACTTCTTGTCATCTGGTTGAGCACACATGTATGGGTAGGCTTCAAACCAATGCAGCATATTCTGAAGCAGATGTGTGTCAACCACGGTCTTTTCCAACCTATCAATAACTCAGTACTGACGGTATTTAAATGATTTGTTTTTACTTCTACGTGAAATAGATTTGACATATATATATATATATATATATATATATATATATTGTCATAACTATCTAGTTCTGCTTCAGAAGGAAACAAATGATGCTGATAAGCTAGAGGAAGCCCTGGTATCCATCTCAGTGACACTCGTGCACATTAGAGTGCTGAGGAATGCCTGAGGTATGAAGTTAATAGCTACCCAGAACTTTCTTCTGTTTCCAGCTTGTCTCAAAAGAGAATTTTTCTTGATACAAAACATAACAGCGACTCTTACAGGAGACACATGGGTCAAAATGACTGAACATGTATGAAACCTGAGCTGTATACCAAGACTGCACCAACAGACCAATAATCATCTACCTCGAGAGGTGAGTTTGAGCATGAATGAACCTTGATAAGGTTTTTCACAAACCCTCATATGATAGCTGAGAGTGGAATGCATTATACTGTTAAGTTAGAGAACATTTGAAATGATTTTGTATTTTAACATCTATAGCAACATTATGTTTTTTTTAAGTTGAAGGAGTAATAATATATCATAGTTGATAATTTCAATATGTTTTTCAATATCTTTTTTTTCTTATCCCCTCCCACAACCTGAAATCCTAGGCTTTCGTGTTGGAAACCAACACTAAGGTTAGGAAAAGGCCAGAGTAGGATGGGGTAGGTGAAAATAATAGTCAAATATTCTTTATATCAAGACTCAGAAGTAGCATTCTCTTCATAAAATGTGAAGAGTTATATTTATATAGTTATAGCTCAATGGATTTATGTTTAAGCAAAGATGCTCCAAAGGGACATTAGTGAAAGGGAAGAAGTCGAGGAAGGGAGGGAGAAGATAGGGAGAAAAGGATGAAGGAAAGAAGGATAAGAAGGAAGTCAGAGTGACAGAGGCAGGAGAAGAGAACACAAAGGGAGGGAAGAAGTGGACAGAGGATAGAGATGATGAGAAGAGGCAAGGACAAGAGAAAGGGAGAAAGGAGAGTGAGAGAGAAGTGAAAGAACAGAGGAAAAGGAAAGAGGAGGGAATAAAAGAGAGAAGAGGAGGGGGAGGATAGGGAAGGGAGCAAGAGAAGAGAATAAAAAGAGGAAGAAGAAAGAAGAGAGGAATAGAGAGAAAAGAGGAAAGGAAGGGAAATTAAGAGAAAGGGTCAGAGCAGAGAAAAATAAGGGAGAGAAGAGGAGACAGGGAAGAAGAAAGGGAGGTGAATATAAAGGGAAGGGAGGACAGGTGAAAGAAAAGATAGAGGGAGGAAGAGGAGAGAGGGAGGGGCAAAGGAAGGAGGGAAAGAGAGAAGAAGGAAGGAGAAAAGGAGAAGGAAGAAGAGAGAGGAAAGAAGGAAAGGAGCACAGGGGACAGACAGATCAGAGAGAGGAAGGAGAGGGATAGAATGAGGAGAAGAGGGAGGGAGAGAAGGATAGAGAAGAAAAAGGAGGAGAGAAGGATAGAGAAGAAGAGAGGAAAGGAACAAGGACAGGAGGAAGAAAGGAGAGGTAGAGAAGGGGAGTTTGAATCTTGATGAAACTACCCAGATTTATATACAGTACGAGAAAATCCAGAGGCACCATTTTAATTTCTTATACCACATATATATGTATATATGGTATAAGTGCATATATATATGTGCATATATATGCACTATCTGTGCATATGAATATGTTTATGTTTTAAGCTTTATGAGGTTCCCAAGAACTTTATCTGGCTTGCTGAATGCATGCTATGCAAGCCAGTGAAAGACATGAAGATGGGGAACCCATGTCAGAAAGGAGCAATGGTGCACAGCCCAGTGTGGAGCACCACCTAGGCAGGTGTCAAAGGAGCAGGGCGAGAGTCCATCTGCTTCCATCAGCTGACCAGGAGAAGGTGATCATCCAGACCAGAAAGAGTAGATGCATCAGTCTGCACCAGGAGAATCAATATCCATAATGGAAGCTCCCCAAAGATACCCAAAAAGGCCCTGAATAATTAACTGACTCTGGAATCAGAAGCCTTCCAGCCAACCGTGAGCTCTTCTCTTCCCACCACACCTGGAGAGGATACAGAACAGGATCCTGAAAACCTGGCAGGGAACAACAGAACTTATTTCCAATACCCATTGCCTCAGGGATGTGGCCACAGTGGTCTAGGATCTCTAAGCAAAACTTCAGAGAACCAGGGGTTTGGCCCAACAGGGCGCCATGATGAGACTGATGTGACAGAAATAATCATGGTACACTATATCTGTCAATATGAGTAAGGCCTTTCTAGTTGGACACATAGAAGAATGCACCCCACAGAGAAATGTGAGAAGATCCCAGGTGTTGTGCATAGCAATTTCCTCTGAGAAAAAAATACCCACCCTGCACGTGAAGCTGATTAAAAGGCAGAATTTCCTAAAAGGGAGTCAAACATTCATCCTGCAGAGAAACACCTTAAAACTCAGTAAATAAACACCTCAAAGCTTTTAGGAAGTTCCTAAAACTGACCAGATTCCCTAGGTCCCTCCATTCCAAAGCTTATATAAGCAATAAAGCTTGCTGAGACTCTCATATCAGCTGAGCTGCCTGGAAGAGACTCTGTAGTGTTTTCTAGGTTTCTAGCTTTTCCGAAGCTGTCACCGGTGCTCGGGTGGGCTTTTGGTAATGCATCAGTCTTTGAGTCATTTCTGCTCTTCTAAGTAATGCAATGACGCTCCCTGGCTAACCAAGCTGGACTTTGATACAATCTCATTTTAGTCTGACATTAGTTCTCTGCCTGAGGTGAATAGATATTTGCTCACTTCTCCCCAAGAACAGTGTCACATAGCACTAGGGAGTTATTTCCAACTGCACTTCCAGTATGTTCGTCACGGTAGAATTTCAAAGTTCAAATGACCAGTGGATGAGATTTGAGTTATACAGAAAGAGGTCAAAGAAAGTGGTAATCACAGTCTGAACTACACTGACTCAGCAGAGGCTGCTTTTAAATGAATGTGTATCTCAGCAAGAGTGTGTTTGACTTCTGACAGAATGCTAACATTCAGGAACCAGAAGAGACTAACAAACTGGCCAGTGGCCAAACAAAGCCTTGTAATGTCCAGTTCAGTGGTGTTTTCATGACCTCCTTAGAATTAATAAGCAATTTCTAACATAAGAATCACACCAGAAAGACAATTTTAAGATAAGAAATTATTATGGGAAATGAAGAGACATGTGAGCAGATTAAAAGCAAATAAGCACACAGAGCCATGATTGCAAATGCTTTCAAACAATGAGCAGCAGGTGGTTTTATTCATTTATATTTCTCTCTATATTTTTTACATACACATCTTGACTTTCAAAAGATTGAAGAGTGGCTTGAGTGGATATTGAAGAAAGTACAAGTCTGGATACAGCACAGAAATGCTACAGTGGAAATGAAGGGTGCAGATACACAGAGAAACAGAGAAATGTTTTAAAATGCTGGTATCAAGTGAAGGAAGGTTAAACAAAGAGGTACCATAGCTGTTTTTAGAAAAACAAGAGTCTATAGCCCACCAGGAAAAGTTTGAGCGTGGATCAGAATTTTAACTCTGGCCATGGAGGAAGATGTACAATTTAAATTAAAAATAAATAAATAAATAAACAAAAAAAACAAACAAACCAGGCAAGACACCAGTAGTTTAAGATATTTGAGCTTTCCTAGGACTGTAATATGGAAATTCTCGAAGACCAGTATGGATGTTCTCACCATGGAAACGGCAGGTTTCATCATTAGAAATTGCTCAGATGTAAATGGCTGAAAGAGGATCAAAGGCAGGAAGAAATGCAAGCACCCACATGGATGTACCGTTGTTTGGGGATCACTTTGAAAGGCCCCTGAACGGTGTTTGTGGCAGGGGAGGTGAGGAAACCAAACACTGTTAAAAGAAGCAGATCCCAAGATAAGGATGGAAAGGGTTGGGCCCCAAGACGCAGATGAAGAGAACCAGGCCCAAGATAAGGATGAATGACGATGGTAAAATGGAGGAGCAACTTCAGTCTGTCTCAAGGGACTCCTCCTATGAGATTGAAAACAAGTTAAAGCAGAACACTGAGAAACTTTGTCACTGGTTTGAACCCAGGGACAAATCGAGTGGGGACATAAATCTGCTGTGACTGATCTCCACTCAAACGTTGGAGTATTAACATGAGGGACCTGGATATTTTGGTAGATTGGTCTAAACTGATCCCACACACTTTTTTCCTCCCTCTCAACCCCACCTTATTTTCCTCTCTCTTTTCATTCCTCACCAACTTTTCCTAGCAGATGAAGAAATAGTACCAATGCCATTGTATCATGACACAAGCCACTAATAGTGTGGACCTCAGACTTGGCCTCTAGACACCTGTAACTATCCTTTCAATGTGGCAAAGCCATTTGCTTTTCACCTTCGGTTATCAAGATCAAATGGATACAGGAGAAGCCTTGAATTTTCTCTATGACATGTGGAACAACATTGAAACCGCACTGCAGCATTTTTGAGATGGAACAAGGCATATTGGATATTAGTAACAAAACCCTTCCTGTGGCCAGAGACAGATCGACATTTGTATAATTAAAGCTAATTACATAAACAGATCTGGGTTGGGAGTAGAGAGTCCTTTGATGGAGCCCGCTGAAGGTTATGATAATTCAGAGACACAAAAGGTTCTAACTGGTGACCTGTAAAATGTATTCATTGTAGCTGAGCAGTTAGTTCAAACACTAAAAAAAGAAAAAAGAAAAAAAAATAGCTGTGCTAAGAAGCAAAATTAAAAAGCTCAGAGGCAGCAGCGAGCATGCGCTTTGCAATCATAAGTCCTTTGTAAATTCAAGGAAACACATACCCATTTTTCCACATCAACCTGCTGTGGAAAGAAAAAGCCAAAAGAAATTTAAAAAAACAAAACAACAGAACAGAATCTCCTAGCCGTGCTTCTGATGGTTGTCTAAGTCAACTGAAATGTGACCCCTTAACCCCAAACCTCCCTCCCATTTTAAGGAATGGACAACAGCGTTCAGACTTTTCATTAGCAATGGTTCACCTCAGTAAACAAAAGCAATCCCAGGTAGTAGAGCAATCCCACACGTATTCTGCCGGAACTGAAGCAGGTCCGAAGACAGCCTGATGCCCTGAAGGGGTGAGTTCGGCTGTGATGGAATTCTCAAGCACAGCCCACCATCTAGATGGTAAGAACCCCTCCCACCCGGCTCCATTTACTTACAAAAGGCAGCAACAATCTACAGACACAGTGCTCATGGCAACTGCAACACTGAAAGCAGAACTTCTTTTACCTCATGCTTTTGAGCATTACATAAAATTTCACAATGGAAAAAAAAAGCATACTTTGTCGAATAATTCTGATATGACACTCAGATTAATTTCAACTCTTTTTTTTTTTTCAGTGAATGCATGGTGTTCCAATCATAGTGTGACTCTTTTAAAAAAATAAAGTAAGTGACATGAGTATTATATTCTCAGTTGAAAAAGAACAAAAGCAAAAGCAAGTCAATAAGAATGCCTTTTAGAATGTTCTTAGATGCCATTATGAAGGGACAAACTCAATTCTTAAAGTAAATCTCCACCACTCACCCCTAGAAGAGAATGCATGATTTGTGTCCCGTGAAAATTGATGTTTACTTCATACTCTTCATGCATAAATTAATTTAATTTTTTTTTCTTCTTAGAAAATTTCATCAGATAAAAAGCTAAAGCAGTTTAGGAGGAAATCCAAGGTGTAGCTAAGAATCTCCATGTCTTAAAACCTAGCATGATGGCACAGTCCCTTAATCTCAGTACTTGGGAAACAGAGGCAGCCAGTTTGAGGCCAGTCTGATCTACATAGTGAATTCTAGTCCAGCCAGAGCTACATAGTGAGATCTTGTCTCCAAACAAAGAAATTAAGTAATAAATAAAAAGGAAAAAAAAATCAACCTAAACACAGCCCTTATGAAATGCCAAGGATCTTTGAGCACAGAGCATCCTGGCTGTCTGAGGGATGTATTTAGTCACCAGCGGCACCTGCTCTAAGGCAACTCACTCTCTTACACTCTAAAACACACTTTAAAAAAAGATTTACTTATTATTTATAAGGTATTCTGCACCAGCAGGCCAGAAGAGGGCACCAGATCTCATTATAGATGGTTATGAGCCACCATGCTGTTGCTGGGAAATGAACTCAGGACCTTTGGAAGAACATCCAGTGCTCATAACCTTTGAGCCATCTCTCCAGCCCCTATTTGAGAAGGAGCTCTTCACTCAACAGAAAGGCCTGGTGCTCACTGCACATGTTTGCTGTCACGTAAATTCTAAGTGTTCATTTGTAACATTAGACAATTCTAAAGATGAATGAGTTTCTTTAGATCTAGAGTAAATGGAAGCAAAATTGGAGAGGGAAAAACTCCAGTGTGTCAGCGAAAACAGAAAGGCAGTTCCTGGGGATAAAGGGCACAAGAAGCAGGGGGATGGGAAAGAAAGAAAAAAAAAACACACAATAAGGAAATTTTGTTTGAAAACTGTCATAATAAAACCCAATTCTTTGTAAGCTAACAATGAAAGAAAAATGTGTCTCAATTGTCACAGACTGTCCTGTCCCCAAAGGGACAAATCTTATATTTGTATTCTTACGTGAAATTTTTTTCTTGTTTTTTGTTTTGTTTTGTTTTTTTGAGACAGGGCTTCTCTATGTAGCCTTGGCTGTCCTGGACTCACTTTGTAGACCAGCCTGGCCTTAAACTCACAGAGCTCCTCCTGCCTCTGCCTCCCATGCTGAAAAAGTATTTTAAAAAAAATATTTCTTTTCCATATTTCTCAGGAATTTTTAAGTAATATATTTTAATAATATAAACAATTATCAAGATCTATGATGTCATCATGTTCACGTTTAAATGCTAGACATTCACACAGCACACAGGCTTGTACACCATAGCAGAGAATAAGCACTAAAGGATTTGTCAGAGGGCAGACTTGGGAATCAAGCCGCAGTTAACTTCTGTCAGCTACAGGAGATTTACTAATTATACAGCAGGAGTTAGTGAGAACAACACGACACCCCCTCTCAAAATACCCAGAGACGCTTAGCAACAGCAAGGGCTAGGCAGTGAGCTGTCAGCCAGACACAGAAGACAAGGACCACAGGTAGGGCTGTAAACACACACAAGCCAGGCAGAGAATTTCATGACATGGCTCTTGTCAGAGTCAACATGAGTCACTTTCCACAATTCCTATAGGTAGTGGGGATTAAAAAACAAACAAAAAACACATTTTCATGGGGCTAATAAAAAAAATTCACACACACAAAAGAAAAATCTCCAAAAACTCAGTCTCAGACTCACCATAAAAAAAAAATGAACATTTTCTATGAACTTATCATATGATGGGGGGGTCATTGTTTTCTTTTTCTTGTTTTGTTTTCTTTTTTAACACAAGAGCCGTGGCTAAGGCTTGAACTGCCTACATAGCTGAGGACGACCTTGAATGGCTGATCACCCTGCTTCCTTTACAGTCCTGCCATGCTTAGTTAACACAGGGGTTGAGACAAATTCAGGGCTTCGCACCTACTGGGCAAGCATTCTAGCAACTAAGCTACATCCTGGCCCTGGTTATGTGGGATTCTAAAGAAATATATCTATTCTATCGCGTAGAGAAGAGAAATAATATAGTAATTGTAGCAGATTATGCCAAATGTGTTATTTTATGAACACTATTAAAAAGATCAACCTCATTCTCTTTTTTCTAAGAATATAAATCATTTAATACTGCTAATTTTATAGCACAAAATAAAACAAGCTACCATCTCCAAAAATGATTTTAAAAGATTACAGAGAAAATATTATTGCCTGATGATTATGGTCTTTAAGTTATTACGTTCATTAACTTCTTAAAATGAGTGAATTCTCGATTGTTTTAACACAGTCCCTAAGACTAATGCTTTCTGTTGACTCTCACCATGGGGCCAGAGAACTGCGTCCCTGGTGTCCACTGTGAGTATGGACACTGAGCTGCTTGTATATTCTAAAGGAGCAGGATGACAGTCCTCTGAGACAAGAGGAACGGTGGCCTTGCTTCTAGATGGTCTTCACTGTTTTAAAGTGATATAAAGGCTCCTTAGTCTTTATTGGTAAAATTGAACGGTTGTTTGTTTGTTTGTTTGTTTGTTTGTTTGTTTGTTTAAAATACTGGCTCTTTGAGCACCTCCCCCTGAGGGAGGGTGGGTAGCCTGGAGACAATGCAGATAGTTGTGATGTGACCTGATAGGCTAGGGTCAGATGGAAGGGGAGAAGAACCTCCCCTATCAGTAGACTTGGGGAGGGTCACGGGAGGAGATGAGGGAGGGAGGGCATGATTGGGAAGGGAAGATGGAGGGAGTTACAGCTGGGATACAAAGTGAATAAATTGTAATAAATAAATAAATGAGTGAAAAAAAGAAAATTCTATGCAAACATAGTCAACAACTTATAGTTGTAATAAAAATTACCTTAACATGAATGAACAGAAAACCAAATATCAGTAGCTCTGTGAAGGCAACCTCATTCTTAAAATAAACCAAAAAAAAAAAAAAATCTTAAGAGAAATTATCATTTAGACACCAGCCTGATTCACCAGAAGACACAGTCCAAAAAAAAAATAATAATAATAACTGGTGCTGAAATTATATCATTACATGAAAACAGATACTCCATATACCATTTCTATTTTGCATTTATGTTTTAATTATAAAATTAATGCATAAAAGTATGGGAGTTCCATAACTTTACACTGTTTGCTGTTGCTGCTTCTTGGAATTGTATGTGCCATTTAGGGTTTTTTGTTTTTGAGAATGGTGTTGTGTAGTTATTTCTCCTACTCAAATACCTCCTTCTCGAAAGAAAGGTTCAGGAAGATGGTGAAATTTACAAGACTCAGAAAGTCACGAGCTTGGAAGGTCCTCTCCCCCCAAAGTGTAAGAGGTTGCTGGGAGGAGAGTCTTGGGGAGCTGCCTGCAGACAGGCAGATCTTGCACACCATCAACCGACTTTCTGATGTATGGTAACTGTTACTACGACAGTTGGTGTCTTACACTGATTGTTGATTGGTAAAGTTTTCCTTATCATTGTTCCTATCTTGACTTACTAAGTGTAAATCCTATTGTCAGATTTCGTACAGACGTATCATTATTGAATTTGTCTTACAAACTGGCTGTGCCTTGTAATGATCTACCTGTCTTTATTTCCATATGGTTTCCTGCCCTATTCCTTTTCAGGCAGTAACTGCACTACTCCACAGTAACTGCGCTACTCCAGCCGCACAGACACGTTGCCACACTACCGCTTTTATTCCTGTAATTTAATGTGCTCAACAGAATATATCTGCTAATAATCAAGCAACAGAAAAAGTAGGACTCAGGACTCCTGAACGCTCAGCCTTATTCATGAATTCTAACCAGAATATTCTATTCATTTATTGCTGCATTATATTTATCATTTTATTTGTATGGTTGGTCTCCTGGTCTTTTCAAGCCGTTACTGAAATGTAATTTACAGGGTTAGGATTACATCTCAGTGGCAGAGGGGCTTTCTAGTGTCTACACAGTCCCTTAGCTTGGTCCCCTCCTACCCTACAGCAACCATACCCCAGAGAGAACAGAGGGGAAAGTAGGGAGAATTTAAAGCGAGGGTATAGGAGGGAGGGAGGAGCAAGCAGAGAAGAGGAGAGGAGAGGGAAGGGGAGCAGAGAGTAGGGGAGGGGAGGTTATTGAAACAATTTACATTTCACAATGTTGCCTATGAAAGCGCGAAATTAACAAATGCTTTTTGCCATATTTAGAGAGCAGAAACCCATCACCATAATCTAAATTCAGAAAAGATTAAACCCCACTATGTTCTTATTTATTTTCTCTTCATTCTTTTTTATGTTAATGAAATATTTTGATTTCGTTTCCTCTAAAGGCTGCCGACGACACCAGTCTTTTCCATGCTAAAGATTACATTGATGATGTTTAACACTCTGGTACAAATTAGTAACTTCGGCATGATCCAGAAAGAGCAGTTTTCAGCCTTCCCACTTTTTGTGTTCTCTTAGTATCCATTTCAATAGCAGCTATTCACTTAGTATTTTCATTCACGTGTTTGTGTGTGTGCATGTGTGAAGTGATATGTGTCACATACACACAAGTGCCTGCATCAGATGCCCCTGTGTGCATTCCCACCAGTTCTGGGAACTAGACCCTGGCCTTCTCCAAGAGCAGCCACGGCTCTCAGCTGCTGCGCCTCTCTCATGCCCCACATATTTAAAACCCCGAGTTTCTGGAAGTGTTAAGCATACCTCAATGTACTTCTTTTGTGCAGGAATTCTGGCTCCACAGCCCTAGCTACTCTGACAACTTCCCTTGTCTCAGTAACATATTTTTTTTTTTACTTTTTTTTAATTTTATTGATTGCGGTTTATTCACTTTGTATCCCAGCTGTAGCTCCCTCCCCCAACCCCTCCCAATCTCACACTCATTCCCTCTTCTTCTTCTATGCCCCTCCCCAAGTCCACTGATAGGGGAGGTCGTCCTCCCCTTCCATCTGACCATCGTCCATCAGGTCTCATCAGGACTGGCTTCATTGCCTTCCTCTGTGGACTGGTAAGGCTGCTCCCTCCTCAGGTGGAGGTGATCCAAAAGCCAGCCCATGAGTTCATGTCAGAAATGGTCCCTGGTCCTATTATTGGGGAACCCTCTTAGATATTGAGCTGTCATGGGATACTTCTGTGCAGGGGTTCTAAGTGATGTCCATGCATGGTCCTTGTTTGGAGTATCTGTCTCAGAGAAGACCCCTATGCTCAGATTTTTTGGTTTTGTTGCTCCATTTGTGGAGCTCCTGTTCCCTCCAGGTCTTTCTATCTCCCCCTGGGGCTTATGGGGGGATACAAAATGAATAAAGTGTAATTAATAAAAAATTTTTAAAAAGTTAAAAAAAAAAAAGATTTCCTGCACTCTGCCCAAAGTTTGGCTATGCATCTCAACATATGTTTTGATACCCTGTTGGGTGAAGTCTTTCAGAGGCCCTCTGTGATAGGCTCCTGTCCTGTTCCCTGTCTTCTCCCTCTTCCCATGTCTGTCTCATTTGTCTTTCTGAATGAAGATTGAGCATCTTACCCAGGGTCCTCCTTCTTGCTTAGCTTCCTTATGTATACAGATTTTTAGCATGTTTATCCTATATGTCCAATATCCACTTATAAGTGAGTATATACCATGTGTGTCTTTCATCTTCTGGGATACCTCACTCAGGATGATCTTTTCTAGATCCCACCAAATTTGCCTGCAAATTTCATGATTTCTTTGTTTTTAATTTCTGAGTAGTATTCCATTGTGTAAATGTGCCACAATTTCTGTATCCATTCCTCAACTGAGGGGCATCTGGATTGAGAAACATATTTCTTATGTTAACTTAATACCTCTTATTAGAGGTAATGAATTCTAAATTAGTCACTTTCAAATCTTTAACATTTTAACAGTTAAATTTTTTTTTTTAAATTTTGAGCCTTTTAAAATTTTTATCCCCAAAGTTATGATTCTGGTGAACTGTTCTCTGGAAACACAATTACTGACTGTTTCTCCCCTCTCCAAATTTTTCCTGCAGTCTGACTCAAATGAGAAACAATGTAAAATTAACATTGCTTGGGTTTGTAGGTTTCTTTCCCTACAAACTTGCCATGCATTAAATGTGGACTCAGTGATACCTATAATTTATTAAGTGATCAAACTGACCAATCAACAAAGAACTTTAAAAAAAAAATCAACACAGCTATGTTAGATTGTTAGTACTTAACACAGTTCAAGTTCAAAGTGAGTCTTTTCCCTGAAAGGAAAGATGCTAATTCTTACAGTAACTCTGTTGTTGAAAGCACTATAGCAGTCTTTCCTTATATTAGACATAATGGTCACAAAGAAACCTTTCAATTCTTTTGCAGTCATCTTTTTAACAAACGTGTGTGTGTGTGTGTGTGTGTGTGTGTGTGTGTGTGTGCGCGCGCGTGTCTGTGCTTATGAGTTCAGATGTCCAGCAAGGACAAAGGAGTCACAGGTAGTTATGAACCACATGCTATAGAGGGTGAGAACTGAACTGGGGTCCACTGGAAGACCAGGCCTATACTTTCTTCTGGCTGAACCATCTCTCAACCCACCTCTTTCTCATATTAGTACATATTTTTTTTAAATATATTCACTTTAATATGTATGGATGTTTTATCTGTATATATGTTTTTGTACCACATATGTGCTTGATACCCACACATTATAGGAGTGGGGGATGGATCCCCAGGAACTGGAGTTACAGATAGTCATTGGCCACCATGTGAGTGCTAGGAACCAAACCTAGATTCTCTGCAAGAGTAGCCAGTGCTTTTAACTGCTGAGCCATCTCAAGCCACTTAATGCATAATTTCAAGTGACAGAATTACAGAATCTTTAGACCTCAAACTGAGGTCTCTGAAGTGTTTCCAGGAACAGGCCAAGTAATTTCAAAATGGAAAATAAAAAGCAGTCAGTGAGGACACATAGACACAGCATTCTTATTTAGAGAGATTATAAATGCTAAAGCCATATCTGCTCATGAGAATAATGGCTGTGGTGTGTATTTTTAAACTGCATGACATTGCAAAATTTTTTCTGCTGTCAGTTTGAGAAAAAAATTTCACCATAAATTTAATTAAGCAAATGAGGCTACAAATTCAAGTCCAGTAATTTGCTGAATTATATGCATTGGCCCAACTTTTCTTTTTACTCTTCTTTGTATTAAATGACCCACATGCTTCCATTTTGTCAGATCTGTCAGTCATGAATCCAGTCACCTCAGAAGTCCTGGATATTCACACGTGACCTAATTCACCAAAAAGTACTTATGATTTTTTATTCAGCAACTTCATGTTTCCCCTCTTAAAGCTTAAAGAAGGCAACAGAACATCGAGATCTCCTCAATTATTCCTCTTATAGAAGCAGGATCTTGACTTCATTGTTACTTAAATGATTCCTCAATTTGTCCAAATTCAGGAAAATATGCACACTTCAGGCTCAAAATTACCAGCACTTCATCTCACAAAAAGCAGAGAGTATGTCAAAGTGGCTCTTACATAAGCTTTCCTTGTTAACAAATTCAAATAATGGATACCTGACTTAATAACAGGCATTTGGCTGCTGGGTGGGCAGTTTATCAGAATTACTGAGCACAATTAAATGCCTCAAGGAATCCCATTTGAGACAATAAAAAAATAAGAAGAACATGAACAATGTGTGGAGGGGACAAGGCAACCACTTAGGACAGACCTCACTGGATGGTGAGACATTTCTATAATGTATCTATAATCATTGTTACATTATTATGATCATTCTATAATGTATCTATAATCTATAATCCAAATTGAATGATTCTAATCAAATCAAATAACCTATACATTCAGGGTTCATAATCTAAAACAGCCTATAACTCTGCCACTATGATTAAATTATACTCTGATTAAATTGACCTCCTTATTGAGTTTGATGCTGGGGTCTGTGAACTACTTCAGTCAAATGCAGCCCTTGCTCCTGAATATAAAGAAAACAATGTCTACAAATAAAAGATGCACATTTCAACCACAGACTTCCACGTTGTATACACGATAACAAAATAGGTGAGGTTCAGCTGGAGAACCTTTAGAAAATTATAATCCCATTTATTTTTAATTAAAATTTCAGTTCTGTGTGTGAAGAGAAAGATACGTTCACACACATGGGCTTTAGACACAATAGTGAATAAACATCCATCAGGAAAATTTCAAGTTACTGGCATCCTAGGCTTCTCGGAAATGGTCATCTTTAAGTTTTAATTGAAAGGGGTGCTCCCAGAAACATTCGTAAACTGAACCCAGTCCCTCAAGACAGTGTCAGTTATACTAGACATTTGAATATAGCAATTTCTCAAACAAAGAGGTAGTGATATCATACTGCCTCCTACGTAAGGCATGAGTCCATTAGGCATTTCACAGAGGTGAAGGCAGGCTGGAGGGGGCCATGCTGGCTATTAGGAGCTTCCCCTTGCATTCTGAAGCACACATGTGATAACCACTATTAATTGTCAGCTTGACCAGATCGGGAGTCCCCTAGGAAACAAGTCCCTAGGCATATGGTTGGTTATGACATTTGGCCATGAATGGGATGTGTTAGTTATATTTAGTTATATTTTTTCCATGTTTATTTTTTTATTTTTATTAATTACAGTTTATTCACTTTGTATCCCACCTGTAGCTCCCTCTTCTCCACACATGCCTCTCCACTAGTCCACTGATAGGGGAGGTCCTCCTTCCCTTCCTTCTGATCCTAATCTATCAGGTCTCATCAGGACTGACTGCATTGTCTTCCTCTGTGCCCTGGTAAGGCTGCATCCTTCTGAAGGGGAGGTGATCAAAGAGCAGGCCAATCAGTTCATGTCAGAGACAGTCCCTGTTCCCATTACTATGGAACCCACTTGGAGACCGAGCTGCCATGGGCAACATCTGTTCAGGGGTTCTAGGTTATCTCCATGAATGGTCCTTGGTTGGAGTATCAGTCTCAGAAAAGACCACTGTGCTCAGATTTTTTGGTTCTGTTGCTCTCCTTGAGGAGCTTCTGTCCTTATCTTAATTAGATTAAATTGAGGTGGGAAGATTCACCCACTGTGGGCGTCACCATTCCCACGGCTTAAGTCCTGGACTGTACAGAAAGTGAGATGAACATCAGCACTCATCATTCCTTGCCTCCTGATTGTGGATATAACATGACCACCCACCTCCCACCCTGCCACAAGGCTTTCCTTGCCATGGTGGACTGTACTATAGACTGAATCAAACAGACCCTTCCTCCCTTTAGGATGCTTTTGTCTGGTGTCTTTATATGCTAATGAGAAATTTAACTAACACAGCTGCTTAGATATACCTATACTCCAGCTCACAGGAACTAATAAATATGTGAGTTCTATAAACGTGAGATGATATTGCTTCAAGCCACCACATTACAGTGATGGTCATTTGTTTTAAGAGGTAGAGGAAACTGCAGCTAAAACCTGTGCGACTGCAGCTGGGGATATTTGCTGTGCTGTAATGATTCAGATGTTTTTATATTTAGTCCACAGTTTATAATAGCTTTCTTCTGGGGGAGGGAATATAGACAAAGCTATTTAACCCTGCTCAACCCCATGAGAAATCATAACAATGATGTGAAGACACACAGAATGCCTCCCCTGTGACGGCTTTGTACTATGTTTGTGACCGTATTAAGTGTCACAACTCCACGAGGGAAAAGATGCTATTGTTTTGTCTCACTTTTTAAATAAGGAGTCTATAGTGTAGAGAGACTGCTCAATGGCCTGCCTTACTTTGCCACGGTTTGGACTTGGGGAGAGACCTGTACAACCTCAGCACGTGGCCACTAGGAGACACAGCATCAGACTCCCTGAAGTTCACCTTTTGTTCTTGCACAGGTACAAGATCATTTTTTAATGCAGTTACTTGTCTGAAATCAGAGCCTCAAGGCTCAGTTCATGTACTCATAAAAACTCATTTATGGCACTTTGATGTTGGAAAAGTGTATCTTTAAAAACTCATGTACCACTGAATTTGAATTTATCTAGTAGCCTTTTGACATACTTCTGAGTGTTCTCAGAGTACATGACTCAAAGAGATGGAATTTTATGAGAATGCTGACAAGTGTGTTAATATTTCACATTCTACAGCTCTCAGTTTTCACACACAAAAAAATACAGAACCAACTTACATCTGCTGGCTCTACAAACAATTAAGCCACTGGGGAATCCCTGCCCTTTTTATTAGAAGATGAAGCTATTCAGACACAAGCAATATTCTTGTAGTATAATATCAAATGACAAACTATTTTAGTAAATAGAACCATTCAAGTCACTTTAAGAATACCTCTGAACAAGGTGTGGTGGCTCTAACCTGAATCCTAAAACCTTGATTCAAAGGATTTCTGTGAGTGTCTGTTATACAAAGTAAGGGTCCCCCCCCCCTCAGAAAATAAAGAATACTGATGAAAATATCATGTATTCTCATCCTGGAAGTTCCATTTTCTACCTGAATTCTAAAGAATAGCCCAATAAGATCAAATTATTCCTGGGAACAAATGTGAAATGAGATCATGTGACTAGTTTTCATATTAACCCTATACGTGTGGAGGATTAAGTTTTAAAATTATGAGAAAATTCTGAGTAGTAAGAAATCCTGCACACTTAACATAGTCCTCACAGGAGCAGCGTAATTGTTTTTCTGACCCTGAAATCATAAAAACCATTGAATGCAAAACTCACATTAGTTCTCATTAGAGCCACAGAGACTTTATATGACAGAGCTTATTTCACAAATGTTTAAAAAGTTGGCATTGACTAAATGGATGACTGTATCCAATTCACTCAAGATTCAACTTGATACTATTTCTTCATGACATTTTATCATATCCCAACTTCTATTTACTTTAAAGGCATCACTCATCTATAGTAAACCACTAAGATCCACATTGACATACACATATCATAAATTAAAATGAGTGACACAAATACCAACATACTTCCCCATCTGAGAACAGGCTATAGGGCATGCTTTGATCAATTTTAATTACATCTTTCTGGATTAAGCTACAGTTAGTTTTTAGTGTCTAATTTTAATTATTGCTGAAAACTTCATACATGAATACTGCATCTGCCTCACTCCCCTGTCTCCTGCCATGTTCCCTCCCTCCCAGTTCATGCCCTCTTCTACTTAATTCATTTAGCATTGCTGGTAATGGATCCAGGGCTGACCATTTGAAGTTGGACAACCTATGTGAGAGCTGGTGCTCTGAAACGAATCAATTATTCCTTTCTTGGTAGCCATTGATCACCTGTAGCTATTCATCTACACCCTGCCAAGCTTGTCATGTCAACTGGTGATGCCATCATGTTGGTCTTGTTCAACCATCCGTTTAGGATTTCATGGGTGCCTTGGAGAGCTGATCCAGCAGAAGATATCTTAGGCCTCAGGCTCTAACTTCTGCAACTCTCCCCTACATATAAAGCTTGGATAAAACACGATAGTACCTTTTGTATTCCAAACAGCAGTCAAAGAGTCATAAGCCAATGTCACAAAGGACAAGGCTCCACAGTCTTCCAGAAGCTAACATACCAAAAGACAGAAAGGACAGGCAATGCAAAGTGTTCCTTTTTAAAAAAGTACATGCTCCTAAATAGGTCATACAAGTTGTGTTTTGCAATTATGGCATTAAACAAAAGAGAAGGCTTCATAACAAATCAGTACTTCATACATTATTTTAGAAAGAAGCTTCAATAAAATCTCTTGAACACACTCCTTCAACTATCCTGCATCGTTTTTCACTTGGCGTACAGAATAATTAGATTCAACTACACGTTTAAAAATAAAGTAATGTAAAGAGAAGCGTATGTCAAACATTTTTGTTAAGTTAACTAAGATAAAACCATGGATGGCTACTTTATCTGTGGCAGAACTGTTCTAGCTAGAGAAAAATTCAAAACTAAATTCAACTAAGCAAAAGCATTGCAGAGAGGAATCCAGAAGTCTAACAGTAAAACATTAAAAGCACAAATCCCTAAATAGTATTGTAAATTGGTTCCCCTGGGGGTATGGGATATTCAGAGCTTTCCTAGTTCAACCTCATAGATTTAGCTCTTTCTAAAGTTAAGTTTAGAAAAAGCAGCTTTGCAATTAAAAAAAAAAACTAATTTAGGGCAATTGAGGTAAGCCAGAATCCAGAACGCTGGGGAAAGTAACAACACACATTGTCCTGCAAGCAAAAGCAAACTGCTGTTCAGGGTTTTTATTATTATTATTATTATTATTATTATTATTATTATTATTATTATTATTATTTGTTTGTTTTTGTTTTTTGTAAAGACAGATTCAAATTTCAGAACTGGTATGCTTCTGTGATATTTAAAAGCCACAAAGGTTGAATCCAGATAGAAACTACTGTTTCAACAGAAAAAAAAAATTTACTTTTTTATAACTTCACTCCACTCCAAAAGAATGATAAACCTTGTTTAAAGGAAAGATAAATTCTAAAAGAAACTTCATGCCTGTTGATATGGGAAGTTTGTACTTGGTAGTCACCACAAGTAATTTTAAAATAATATAAAGCGTGTAACATGCTCGAGGGCTGGTAAAACAGCCTCTGTATAGTGGTGAATAAAATCACTACTCTCCCCCACAGTTAGTCATTATGTTAAAACTTCTGTCTCTTCAACATAGTCATTTTATTTTCTCTGGGTCCACATCTCGCAGTGGAATTTCTAGATCATGTGATAATTCTATTTCTAATTTTGGGGGCACCTTAAAACTGTCATTACAGTAACTTACACTCCTGCCAAAAACGTACAAGCAGATTCCTTTACAGAACCTCTTAAGATTTCACCTTAATATTGTGAGCTGGATGCGTGGTGGCCATGGTGACAACTCATGCTCTGACTTGCACCTAGCAAGACAACTAAGACACGGAATCATTCTTGCTAGACTTTAGCTTTATTTTCCATTTCATTTTCAAATAATTTCAGACAAATGGAAAACTTTCACAAAAATTACAGTAACCATAAATGGCTTGTCCATATTGGTCACATACACATCTCGTATGTGAAAATCTAATTTAGAATTAATGAAAGAAAAAAAAAAGCAATTAAAGTTTTAAGATGTGTTTAAAAACCTTAAGGCTAAAAAACAGTTAATGTAGCAGCATAGCTGATTAGTCACTATATGAAACTTTATGACAATATTTCTTAATCTCTTTATTTGTCAAAACTGAAAAAGATAATAATAGCACATTGCCAGTCATGACAAAAGAAAGTCCCAGTTGAATTCCTGGAAACAAAGAGTTTATTAGACTCTGAGTCGCTGTGGTAACTGGGAAGGTGTGGCGTGGCCACTTATCCTCCTGATTATCTGAAAACTTCCATGAACTGAACAAGAGCAGTCAATAGCCCCAAAAGCAGTAATCCTGTGTCTCCTGAAAAGAAAATGCTTAAAATAATCCAGTAAGATTTCAAAGAAAAATACTAACATTAGGAGACAGGATAGGAATTTTCATTTTCAGAAGATGGTCTGCTGTCTTCAAAATTACAATTTGCTGAAGCTGTACTTCTATAATTTGATTATTTAAAGTACAAAATGGTGCCATGAAATTGTATTAGTTACAAAGATGCTTCAGGCCTGGTACTTGGGGAAGGGCATTTGAAGATGACACAGAGCTCAATGACAAACAACCAGGCATAAAGCTAGTAGTCTAACTGTGACATGGGGACATGTAAGGAGACACACAAATGCCCAAAACCACACACATAAGCATGAAGCAGATGGAGGCTGAAATATATGTATTTGTATATATACATACATACATATATATATATATATATATATATATATATATATATATATACAAATACACACACACATACATATAGCTTAAGACATCCTAAGCCTGTTAGATAAAGTAGAAGATCAAATGTAAGAAAGCCACATGAAGAAGCCATTGACTTCAGGAAAAAAAAAAAAAAATCACGGTACCCAGGCAGGCAAACATTCACACACAGCTAAGTCCAGTAAAAAACCACAAGTCTACAGAAAGTGGGTACTTACCCCTTCTGACTTCTCCACCGTGTTGGCCAGCATCTCCTGCAGGGCCCGTACAGACAGGGACTGCTCCAGCACAAAGGTGCATATGGACAGGTCCGGGGGCACATTCTATGCAGAGAGAGGAAGAGTCATCAGGGAGACATCCTCCTCAAGTGTGCAGCCAGGTGAACTTCTAAAGCCCCATTTCCCTTCCCCTCTGTCACTTCTCACCATCTTCTTCCCGTGTGGGATGGATGGTGCTTACGGTTCATAGATAATGCCTTATTATGCCCCTGTGAATGTATGTGTGTGCATGCTTGTGAGTGTGTGCTGGTGCAGGGGTATGTATGTGCGCATGTGTGTGGAGGTCAGAGGTCAACAGTGTCACTCCTCAGATGCTGTCCACTTTGTAAATATTTATTTTTAAATAAAACCACGTTATTTTTAAAATAAAATAGCAAAATGTGTGCTTTGCCTGCGCCAATGCACATGTGTCATGTGTATATCCAGTGTCCTCAGAGGTCAGAAAAGGACATTTGATCCGCTGGAACTGGAATTAAGGATGGTTGTTAGCTGCCACATGGATGCTGAGCACCAAGCCCCAGTCATCTGCAGAAACAGTCAATATTCACTGACACAGGCTTCTTGCCTTATATAACATAAACACTTATATTTCTGTAGCTGGATTCATATTTCGCCTCCAACTTGGGATTTGGCTCCTGTCTGCATGTAAGTGAGCACTGTTTTTCCATCTTATTTTTATTTATGTGTATGTAACTTCATCTGTTTCCAGAAAGCTAAGCGCATCTCAATAGGGACAGAAAGGACTTTGGTTTCCACAGTGGGTCTGTCTCACTTTGTTTCCTGTTAGGATTCCTAGGCTCCCATCAAGAAGGCAAACTTGTTTAACTTTTATGTCTCCTTTCAGCGTGCTTCAAGCGACCTTCAGGGCAACATGGAGGCAACTCAAAAATGTGTTTTAAAAATGGAAGCTGTTTTCAATCTTGATAACTTGATGGCAAAAAGAAAAAGGGATTTGGAATTGAGTTCTGATAGATGATCAGGCAAAAGCCACATGGAAAAACTCCTGGGCTTCCTATCTATGGACTGACTAAACACTCCTATTCCAAAGAATCACTGAGACTCAAGTTCTTAAAAATCTGTCTCCCAAGCTGAAAAAAAAAAAAAAACGCCAATAAAATACAATTTTATCTCTCCAAATTAAGAAAAGTCTATGCTCTCATGAAGGCTCTGAATCTCAAATTAAGAGAGCATCTGCTAGTTGGCCAAGACATAGGAAGAAACCCATAGCAGAGCAGATGGCCTGTGGCTGAGGTGGGCTCGGCAGTGCTTGGCCACCCATCTGCCGAGCAGCTTTTGGCAAAGTAGCATGAACACGGAGGGTCAGCTCCTCCTTGCATTAGAGGAACGTCAAAGAGGAGCAATCAAATTGCTGCTGCTAATGTCCTGACTGGACACAGGAACCCGGCAAGATTTCAGCCACCAGCTGGTGAAAACCATTGTTCTGATGCTTATAAGTTCCCTCAGTGACAATATAACTCTGGTCTCATGACCAGTGACCTTTCCTGCACACTGTGAGAGAGAAATACCAGCCAGGATACACAAACAACTCAGTTCGTGTTTTCCTCTTTACATGGCCTTAAAACCTCAGTCATATTGCCAGCCTGGAAACACTGTTTCAGGGTTTTCGTTTTCCACAGATGTTCATCATTCAGGGTCTTTTTACAGTCATTTTTTACTCCATAGGTAAGTCTATATGGTACTGTGTGTGCATCTGTGTATGAGGATATGTGGAGCCAGAGGCTGATGTCCGTTAGATGTCTTTCTCCATCACTTTCCACATTAGATTTTGAGACAGGATCTCTCCTTAAATCTGGAGCTCACAGACTGATACTAGACTGCTGGCCCATGAGTTCTGTCTCAGACTTTCATACCAGGAGTCTGTCTATCTATCTATCTATCTATCTATCTATCTATCTATCTATCTATCT
>NW_026587556.1:2735041-2744006 GCF_907164565.1 Psammomys obesus
TCTATCTATCTATCTATCTATCTATCTATCTATCTATCTATCTATCTATCTATCTATCTATCTATCTATATTTACCACAGCTCCTGAATGTTTAACAGGAGGGCTGGGCATCTGAACTCCGGTCTTCACATCTGTACGGCAAAGACTTTGTCCACTGAGCCACCTCCCCAGTCCCTGTTTATCCTACCCCTTTCCTCTCCACCCCTCTCTCTTCCACAGAAGTTAATATGAGCACCTCAGAAAAGCAACGATTGTTCCTGTATCAGTGCCTGTCACCTCTGTGAAAGACAAGGGTAAATGTTGGCTAATTAATGAAGCTGGTGTCCCCAGGCATTGTGATTGTTCTGAAAAGCTTGGAGGCACTGAACTTGGCATTCTGGACCGTAACAGGGTCCAGGTAGGAGAGAGTAAGCATTAGTAGGTATAAATGAGGAACGATTCGCAGGACATTGCCACTTCAAAGGCCACAGCTGTGCCAATTTAGCGCTTAATTATGAAAATCTCCTGTGAATTAATAGAGCTTCCAAGGGTTTCCACTCCTCAATATCCATCTTTTAGAATGCAACACCCAAGGACTTCAAGTTGCTACAGAACCATGTTTGAATCCATAATACATCTTTTAAATCTAATAGTACGTGGGTAGACCAAGCCACCTCTTTACATTATTTTTTTTAAATACCAAAGACCAACTATGCCCGTGCAACACTAGAAATATGCCTGTATGTCACATCCTCCCCACACCCCTCTCTCTCTCAACAGTGTATCCTCTGTCCACATGCATCTTGAATGGGAGCCATTGCTAACTAGCACCCATGAAGTTGTGAGGAGCAAAACACACACATGAAACCAGAGAAGAGGCTGCTCCTATGGAAGAGGAGTGATGCACAGGGAATGGGGATGGGGCTCAGTCCTTGGCCAGCATGCACAAAGTCCAGGGTTCAATGGGTTCAATCAGTAGCAAAAACCAAGGATGGTAGTACAATTCTATAATCCCAGCACTGAGGTATTGGAGGCAGAAGATCAGAAGCTCAAAGCCATCCTCGGCTACTCAATGAGTTCAAGGTGAGCCCGAGCTACATGAGATCCTGTCCTACAGAACAAAAAGAGTAATACATCAGGTCTCTCAAAGTCACCAAAGCAGCATATGCCAACACTTAGGCAAGCCTCTATATCACCTTGCTTCTAATACTGCCAAGGCCAGCCCACTGCAAGCAAGTTGATTTCAACCCTATTAAATGGGAAACAGCAATGATTTTGTAAAGGTTTATGTTGCTGTTGTTGGTACCTATGTGCATATTTGTGTGAGCATACGTGATTGAAGTTGCCCTCAGAAGCCAGGAACAGCACCAGAAGCTAAAGTTATGGGCAGTGGTGAGCCACTCCACTGGCATGCTGAGAACTCTTGTAAAGGACATGAGTTCTCTATAAGAGTAGCATGCACTCTTATCCATAAACTCCTTTGGAGTTACCATCAAGCTGTTCATGATTCATGGTTTTGGGGGGATGCTTATCAGACAGAGCTGAGGTCTCCCCGATCATAATATTCAACACCTTTGGTGCCCTGTGTTATTTCTGCCATCTTTTTTACCCCACCCTATTACTTATCATCTCAGATAGGAGGATTATATGCCAACCATTTAGACTAGGTATGACCCACATACTTACTGTACCTAACACCCATAGTTTCCAGTCTGTTACATGCATATTAGAATGCTGCTGTGAGAAGGGGATGAAGGTGAAAAAAATCTATTACCGAAGCATTATAGAGTCAGTGAGATGGCTCAGTAGGTAAAAACTCATCCCCCCAAGCCCAATGACGTGGGCTCAATCCCTGTGACCCATATGGTAGAAGGACAGAACTGATTCCCAAAAGCTGTTCATATAAATAAAATACAAAATTTTAAAGTTATGGTTATAACACTGAAATATCAGAATTTAGAACACTTTGAGTAAAGATATAAATACACGAGTAAATAAATGAAAAGGACTCAATAATGAATGAATGAATGAAAATGTTAGCCCATTGCCATTGTTCAAACAACTTAATTGACTACAAGGCAATTTCACATGCTTCGAAAAGGCTAGGTTTTTAATGACTGCATACGCAGCAAGCATGTGGCCTTGTCAAAGTAATACAGAGATTAAAAAAAAAAAAGGCACAAATAACACAGGGCACCAAAAGGTGTTGAACATTAGGACCAGAGAGACCTCAGCTCTGGCTGATGAGCATCCCAACAGACCATGAGCAGCTTGATGGAACTTGTGGGTTGGTAATGTTGTCTCAAGGGAATTTTGTGGAAAGGTGATTTAGACAGAACCCATTCATAGGTGCACTGCTCCAACTTAGTGGCTCTGAAATCATGGTCATTTTAGAAGCTCTTGGCCTGGGACAAGCCTTCTGTGAAAGACCAAACAGGAACACAAGTGTCAGATATAGAAAGAGCCATCCTTTGTGGTCGGCCATGCTGTGGGGTTATCTGCATGCCCAGAGCTCCTTCCCTTGCTATCTGTAGATGAGAGTCACGATTGCTGGAGAAGGGGCAGCATTTTCTGATTGAAAACTCTTGATGGGAGAGGTACACTGTAGAATTATAGTGCAAACAAGGCCTGTTATATAGAATTAAACTTGGAGCTATGCCTGGAGACTTGATTTTCTTTGACTACAGGTGAGAGATCTGGTGTTAAGACTCATAGACTAGAAACCTGAAGTTGTATCTGACAAACCGAAGTACAGTTTGAGTAATCAAATATTTCACTCCATCTACCGAATAAGTTGGTTCAAAAAGGGTCAATGGGCAACGTAAAGAAAACAAAGGTGGCTTAGGGATTAAATTCTTACAGAGGACCCAAGTTCAGTTTCAGCACCCATATAGTGGCTCACAACCATCAGTCACTCCAGTTCCAAGGGATCTGGCATCCTTTTCTGACCTTCAAGGATAGTGAGCACATATGTATGTGCAGGCAAAATATTCATACACATAAATTAAAATAAATCTTTTTTTAAACAGATATTTTAGAAAGATAACTCTAGGGGATATATAATGAATATGATTCATGGTTTTATGTATACGAATAGTGTGTGTGTATAAGTATATATAGTAAGTGTGTATATGTGTATATAATGTATATACATGTATACTATGTATATATGTTATCTATTTAGGCATGTCTATATAAACATTCATACATATTTTTAAAGGTCAATTGAGGATACATTAAAGAAAGATTTATGGGGATTTCCTTCCCATGGCTGAGGGAAAATGCTAGTATATCCACTATCTAAAATAGAAAACTGAGTGAAAATGGCAATAAATGGATAACACAACGCCTTCAGAGCCGTGAGAGCCCACTTTAAGACATACAGAAGTGTGAGAAATATCTTTGGTTTCGATGGCTGCTGAACTTTGAGTGAGACATCTCTGTTGTACCTTCTCAGCATCTCTACCCTTGCCTGTGCTCCCCGCAACACACACACACACACACACACACACACACACACACACACACCACCTCCTTCTCAGCACATAAAAAGGTTTGTCAAGAACACAGCACCCGCTAGGCTGTAAGGACCAGCAGCCCTGACACCCTGTCCAAAGAGCTGACGCAGTAGGTACAGTGTGAAGGTGGCTAGTGTAGGGAGGCCCCGTGTCTATAAACGCTCACTGAAATTCACACGTGAGACACACAGATGGCCTGCAGACTCAGAGACGACCAGCAGTCCTCACACATGCGCGCTCCTCCCTTCCGTAGGAGGTCCATTTACACGGTGTGGGCTCCTGCCTGCTTAAGAGGCCACACAGCCTCTGCACCATAGGTGCTGAACTCTAAGTGATGCACACACAAAGACCCGCCCAGGAAACTCTTCTCAAAATAAAAAGAACTTTTTCAGATTTAGACCAGGGACATTAATATTCTCAAATTAAAGATTTAATCCGGGAAATTTACTCAACAATAAAGATCTAGCCAAGAACAACCTTCATCAGGGAAGTACCTGAGTTTAGAATTGCTATATTCTCTAAAATGTACGGTCAAAATTTTGGCATAGGCAAAGAGAGAGAGAGAGAGAGAGAGAGAGAGAGAGAGAGAGAGAAAGTCTACTCTATACTGCAGTGACAAAACGATCAGGCCAACTAATCTCGGACTTGGACCTAATGGGAAAGCACTTGGAAACAGCTATTATTTTCTTACCAATACAACTTAACAATGAAAGCAAAGCTGGTGTATACTTCACTGGAACAAGTCTTCCCTCACGTGGGTGGTTCGTCCCCAGCACCAGAAGGGAGGGCAAAGCTGGGGGAGAGTTGCTTTGGCTTGATACCATTTGTAAATGTACATAAACATTAAATATACATAAGCATACACACATGTAACCATCCGTGATATAATCTCACACAGAGCTATGGCCCATTCTTTGATGTTCTGTATGAAGGGTAAGAAAAGGAACAAATGCAGAACTAAAGAATGGAGAAGATGAGGGAAGGAAAGATCAGAGAGCGGGTAGGAAGGGAGAGAAGACAGTCACACAGGCTGGCTTAAAACGTTAGAATATGATACATATAGCAGCCATTTAAAAATAATGACAGCAGACTGCAGAAATGGCTCAGCAGTGAAGGGTGCTTGCTGCTCTACTAGAGGACCTGAGTTTGGTCCCCTGCGCCCAGATCAGCTTATATCGACCTGCACCTCCAGCTCTAGAGAATCCAACAGGCACGGTACCCACATGCATGTATGTGTGTATATGTGCAAACACACACACACAGGCAGAAGTAACTTAAAACATAAAAATAAGAACAGATGGCCAGTGTCAATAAAATACTGGTATTTACAATTAATGTGCATATTCTAAAAACTCTAACCAAAATCCAGAGGGCCTTTTTTTCAAATAGTATTTTTCTCCACATTTTTCAATTAATTAATTTTACATCCCGATCGCAGTTCCCACCCCCACCCCCACCCCCACCCCCACCCTGATCTCCTTCCGGTCCCTCTCTCTCATTTACCTCTCCCCCATCCTCCCATCCTCCCTTTCTCCTCAGAAAAGGCTCAGAAAAAGGGAGGCCTCTCACGGATATCAACCCACTTTGGCACATCAAGTTGTGGTAGACTGGGCATATCTTCTATAGTGGCTAGGCAAGGCAGCCCAGTCAAGAAGAGGCAGTCCCAAGGCAAGAGAGTCAGATACAGCTCTTGCTGTCAGGAGCCCCACATGAAGACTGAGCTACACCATGGCTATATATGTGCAGAAGGCCTAGCTCTGTCCCAGGTATATTCTCTGTTCAGTGGTTCAGTCTCTGTAGGTCTCTATGGACCCCTATGGGCTAACTCTGCACCCCCAACAAGACACATCCCAAGGACTGAAAGCCAAATAGACTTAGATATAAAATGATATTTATAAAAGATATGTACGTGAAAGCATCAACCGTGAGAACGCTGGAAAAGCTGTGTCAGTATCATCCAGAGACCGATGGGTTTTAAGATAGCAATGTTATGAAAAATACAACTAAAGGAAAAAAAAAAAAAACAAAGGGAGACAATAAGAGATAAAGACAGATATATTAGAAAAATAAATGAACTGAATCTATACACTATCATGCACCCTTGGAGGCCCAAGTAACACACACATGAATCCACAAGGAAGACTGAGATAAACACAGAAAATTCAACTTTCTTTATTTGTGTACGCATAGATCTGTGTGTACTGCATGTGCGCAGGTATCTTTGGGCAGTGGTTCTCAACCTTTCCAACGCTATAACTGTTTAAAGAGTTCCTCAAATTGTGGTGATGCCAATTATTTCATTTAAATATTTGGTGACCCCAAATATTTCAGTTAGGAACTAAAATTGACCCCAATTTTATTTTTATAAAATTATTTTATTGCTACTTCACAGCCGTAATTTTGCTAGTTAATTAATTATAATGTAAATATCCAATATGTAACCCCAAAGGAGGCACAACACACCAGTTGAGAAACACTGCCTTGGAGGCCGGATCCTCCACAACTGGTGTTATGGGCATTTGTGAGCTGTTCAACATGGGTGCTAGGAACTGAACTGTGGTCCTCTCTGGAAAAGCAAGAAGCACTCCCCAGAACCACAAAATTCAACTTTTATACTAGTAATACATATGAAATGGAGCTGGAAAAATATCATTCACAGCAGCATAGGTAAGGAACATACTTAAAAAATAACTAGTAAGTTCCATTGTCCATGCACCTAAGCTCAAGGATTTGTATTTATCCTTTGCCCATCGGCTAAAAGTCAGAACACCTAGGTAACTGACATAGCCCAGGAGTCTTCCTGGACTGACATAGTCCAGGAAGGATCTGGCCATGAGCAGGATTCTTCTGAGACAGGTTTATCAGGTCTTATTTTGACAATGCATGCCAGCAAATAGCCAAAAGCTGTTTGATTTGATGCACTCAGTAATGAAAGGTTTTTGTTGTAGATAAGATGCATCAATACATGAAAACTTTTCATTTCCATTCAAACACATCAGCCGTTGGGGGAGGCATAGGACTCAGGGTCTTGACAAAGCCACAAGGATATTCTAAATTTAGATTCTTTGTCCTGCTATGACATGGACAAGGTTTAAATGGAGTCCTCCACCAACACACCAAAAATTCATGTGCTGAAACTCTGAGAGATGGTGCTAAAGGGAAAGGAAAGCAGAATTCAACAAGCAATGGTTTAGATAAGGTAATACAGGAACTAGCCATTAATCCAGAGTTTGACACACAAAATGCCAAGAAAGGGCCACCATTGACTGAACTGTGGATCATAGAAAGCAGTGGTATGAAGAAGGTGATAGCACATTGTGTTGAGAACACCCTAGGCTTCAGAATAAGCCAGTCTTCACGGGAAGACATAAGACATTCTGAAGCGATGCCTTTCTGGTCCAGAAGGAGATGTGACTATCTCACACACTGAGATGCCAGCAGGAAGGTGATGCTAACTCAAGGGTAGCTGCTGTTTTGGAACCCTGTCCCCAGGGAATGTCATGGTTTTGGCCATCTTTCAGCAGAAGAGCTATGAAATCAGCAGAAGGCACTCTCAAGATCACACCTGGTGACCTTCTTGGGGGACGGGAATCAGGGTAAGGCTGTCAGGAGGTGCCGTGTGAGACTCCAGCCACCCCTTCCTTCCTGCCCATTCCCAGCTTACATAATATTTCTCTTACTAGGTGCAGTCTTGGGAAGAGCTAGGGCATATGAGGGGAAGGTTAACTGGAGATGGCAGACTCCTCGATGCAGTGCTGGGGAGTTGTCACTCAGGCTGGCTAGAAGGCTGAGTGATGCAGCTGACCAAGATATTCATATTCCTGTCAGTAACTCCAATTAGCCCAGTGGGTCAGATCAGTACGTGTCTTAGTTAGGGTTTCCATTTCTGTGAAGAGACACCATGACCACAGCAGCTCTTATAAAGGAAAACATTTAATTGGGACTGGCTTACAGGTTCAGAGGTTTAGTCCATTATCATGGCAGGAAGTATGGCAACATGCGGGTAGACATGGAGCTAAGAGTTCTGTATCTTGACCCACAGGCAGCAAGGAGGAGACTGGAGTGTTTCACACTGGGCATAGCTTGAGCATTTAGGACCTCAAACCCCCACCTCCACAGTGGCACACTTCCTCCAACAAGGCCATACCTCCTGATAGTACTACTCCCTATGTCCAAGCACCCAAACACAGGACTCTATGGGGGCCGTATCTATTCAAACCACCACAGTGCACCAAACTTAGATTAGTTTTAAATGTCAACTTGCCCCAACCTAGAGCCACCTGGAAAAAGAGCCTCTGTTGAGGAGTTGTCTAGAGCAGGTTGGCCTGTGGGCATGCCTATGAGGGGTTGTCTTGACTGCTGATTCCTATGAGAACACCCAGCCCACTGGGGACTGCAGCATCCTCTGGCGAGGGGGTCCAGAACTGTGAGTGAAGAAAGCAGAAAGTATGTAACCATTCACTTCTCTCTGCTCCAGACTGTGAATGAGATGTGACTAGCTGCTTGACTTCCCATCAATGATGGACTGTCACCTGGCTTTATAAGCTGAATAAACCTTTACATAAAATAGCTTTTAACTGGCTATTTTATCACAGCGACAGAAACAGAACTAGATTGGATAGAATCATTTATTAGGTCTGTTATTCCCTTTCTACCCGAAGTGAACAGGACAACAATCACCAGGAAAAGCCGGGCAACATTTCCTACCTGAGATCCTACAAGACAAACTTGGGAAACAGAAGGTATTCTGAGAGAAAGAAAAGGGAGAGTTGACTTTTAAAAGAGGCATGAAGAAGCTGGCTGGTGGAGTGACACAAAAACAATTTTGAAAAGGAAAAAAGTAGGTGCTGGGGAGACAGTTGTCTCGGTCAGTAAGCAATCACCTCACAAGTGTGAGGATCTTCGGATGCCTGAACCCACATTACAACCCACATTTAGGAGACCCTGGAGCAGGGAGTAACTGAGGAAGACATCTGACATCAGCCTTTGGCCTCCACACATGTACCGCCATGAGCACCCACATGCACACACACACACACACACACACACACACACTAGGAAGAAGAACCAAAAAAATGCACCAGGTAGGTACACAAACACAGAAAGAAAAAAAAAAGGCACAGCCCATTTTCAAAGGAGCAAATTCAAGAGTGAGGTCAAGCAGGGTGAAGAAGCCAGAGACTGTGAGTCTGATGACTAAGATATCACCAAGCATAGTTAGGGGATAAAAATTAGTAGAAGTAACATGAAAGGATTCTATTTCAGATGTTCCAGGAAAAAAACAAATGGGATTTTCTGTACCATAGCAAGGAGGGATGGGAGTGACAATATAAGAAACTACCAGTTTCGATGGTACAAGAGAAAAAGAAAGAGAGAGACAGAGACAGAGAAAGAAAGAAAGAAAGAAAGAAAGAAAGAAAGAGAAAGAAAGAAAGAAAGAAAGAAAGAAAGAAAGAAAGAAAGAAAGA
>NW_026587556.1:2744016-2765841 GCF_907164565.1 Psammomys obesus
GAAAGAAAGAAAGAAAGAAAGAAAGAAAGAAAGAAAGAAAGAAAGAAGGAAAGAAAAAGAATAGTTAATGCAAGCGACATGGCTCAGTGAGGCACTTTCCACGGAGCCTGGCAGTCTGAGTTCAGTCTTGGGAAGCACACAGTTGAAGGCTAGAACTCAAACAAGCTGTCCTCTGACCTCTCCGCAGATGCCATTTGTGTCCATACTCAGATAAATTTTAAAAGAAATCGAGTAATATCATCCTCCATTACAGCAACTACCCATCTGATTTCCCCCAGGCTAAGGCCGTTTTAGTGTCATTCCATCCATGTTACACCCCAGTTTGTGTTTGGGGCTATCTCTGGTTGATAAAATAAGAAGGAAGCACATTTCTGGGGCTTGAATAAAATGCCTGTTCATTCAGTCTCATTTTCTGGAAAAGCTGAACTTCAGTTTCTTCATTACCCAGTACCAGGCCATGGAGAAAAAAGAGGAGCATCCCAGGTAATGTGCTAGCAACTGGATGAGCCACCTGCTCTCTGTCCCACACACCAGCATGGGTCTCCCCCTTCAGCATCTTGCTGCTTAACCCTTTTCAGTGTCACACACCTCGAACACTAACCACCTCACACTGCTTCTGTGGAACTCACACATGTTCAATCAAGTTATGGTGCATTTCATAGCGCTGGTGACCGACCCACGAGAGCTGCCTGAGAAGCCAGAAGCGGGTACCTTCTGGTTTTGCTTTCTTTGTAATGTCGAACTTGCTTCCATCACATCTTTAGGAAGAGATTATACAGCCTCCTTTGCCCTAGAAATAAAGCTGGCCTTCAAAGCTACAAAACCAAGACCTGTGAAAGCAACTGGCCTTTGAAAACCACACACTGAAACACAGGGCATCTTTTTGCTGAGTCATCATCCTTCCAAATAGAATTTTGGCTATTAAGCTCTGTGTGCCATCTCTCAAAAGAACCGAAAATTGTATTTGCAGTAGAACGCTGTGATCTGGTCCAGACACTCCTGAAAATCTGGTAGACAGCCAGAAGAGAGGAAAAATTAAGTAAATGGAAGACGAGGACAGAAATAATGGAAGAGGAGAAGGGAGAGAAGAGGGAGAAAGAGGAAAGGGAAATGTAGATGTGGGAAGAAGAGGGAGGGGTTGGAAATAAGAGGAAGAGAGACAGAGGTGCCAAAACAAAACAACTTCTTAGCATGATTTCAGCCAGTTTATGTTAAGTTTTCCAAAGGACTTCAGTGTCTCTCTTCCACCAATAAAGGCCCCAAAGAGATACTGAAATACTTTCTCAAGGATAGCACACATTACATAAGACTCCAACTAGGTATTCAAATACTTGGTTCCCACAAGAAGCTTTCTATTGTTTTCTTGCTGCACTGGGATTAAGCCTATGGCCTTGAGCATGCTAGGCAATTGGCTCTACCTCTGAGCTAAACCCCTGGCTCATGTCTTAAGCCCCCAAGTGTCTCATTGATCCCCACAACTTTACGTGTGCATTGGCCTCTGTTGTGAGGCATAGATCCATAGGCAAAATATGTAATTAACAACATGATCTCACATATAGCTTTCCAGGAGACCTGAATGTCTGGGCCAAGCCCATGTCAGATCTCACTACAGTCAAGGTCTGACTCCTCATAGTTCAGATGTCACAAAGTTGAGGGGGTAGAAATAACAGCTCTTTGACTTTTTTTTTTCATGTGTATTTTACTAATGCTGTATTCAGTGTGTGTTTCTCCACAGAGTCTCGTAAAATGAGGTGTGTGCTCTTGAGCAGATCTGAGTAACCAAAGATTTAAGAGTATTCTCATAAATACCTCATAATACCATCACCCCGTTTCTGCCTCGTCTGCTAGTTCCTGGTCTGAGCACTAGACATCTGTCAACTTAGTTCACACAGGAGCTTGTTCTCAACAGATCCCAGCTAACCCAGATGAGCATTTTGTTGTCATACATCAGAATCTGACACGCTTCCAGTGTGGAATTGCCACTCACCAGCAGAAAGCCTTGGGCCACTTACACAAGGAGTGTTGTGTAACCAAATGTCATTTAGACCGAACTAAGGAAAGATAAATTGGGCAAAAAATGCTCACTTACTGATGAAAACTCATTCCTTTCTTACCTATTTTCAGATGAGAATGCTTAAAACCTGTTAGAATCTTATCTTCTCATACTCTGGATATAGACATAATCCCACAGAGATGAAAAAGGAAGGAAGGAAGCAAGCAAGCAAGGAAGGAGAGACAGAAAGACAGACAGACAGAAAGACAGGGCTAGAGAGATAGTTCAGAGGTTGGGAGTACTAGTCTTGCAGAGGATCCATATTCAGTTCCCAGCACCGACAGACCTCTCACAACCCCTCAGAGGTCCAGCCCCAGGGAGATCTAACCTCCTCTTCTAGACTCCATGGGCAACTGTGCTCATGCGGGTAACACCACACACACACACACACACACACACACACACACACACACACACACACAATTTTAAAAATAAAATAAATCCTTAAAAAACTAAATATATAAGAAGCTGTAAATTATTTGTTTGGGTTCGTGTTTTCTGTTTGTTTGGGGTTTTGTTGTTTCTTTTATACTTTGGTTTTTAAGGCTGGGTCTCTCCTTATAGCCCTAGCTACCCTGGAACTCACTGTGTAGACCAGGATGGCCCCTAGCTCAGAAATCTACTTGCCTTTGCCTCCCCAGCACTGGGATTTATAATCATGTGCCACCACGCTCAGCAACGTGCTAAAATTTCAACTGAAGAAATTCTGGCTCCAGTGTTGATGCCTCTGACAAGCTTTGATTCAGTTCCTCCAGCATAATGTCTTTGTGTTATTTCCTAAGCTTGAAACCACCAAGGTAACTTGCGGGTATACTGTGAGGAATGTAGTGAGATCAGTCTGTATGAATCAGGGACACTGGTCACCGGGACAGAAAGTGGCTGTAGGGCAGATGCCCCAAGACAGGAAGGCCTGTCCTAGGTCACTTACATTCTCTCTGTCCCTGCACCTGTGGTCAGAATTCCTAGAGCAGCAAAGTTACTAAATGCTCTTTTTGTGTTCTTTGACCAAAACACCGAGTCACATTACCATGGTCTACTGCTGTGATCTAACCAGGAATAGTGCTGCACGGGCCCCTGTTTGAACACCTGTTCCCAGCAGAGGCAGTATACATACATGTGACATAAAAGTCGAAGGGGGCTTGTTGAGAAGAAGTTTGGTGGGAAAGGGAGGGAGATGAGGGAAGGTCACGTGGTAAAAACAACTAAAATGCATTATATCACATGTATTAAACCACCAAAGAATAAGAACCAAAAATTAGTCGTGAAAGTGTCAGTGAAGACACTGCCTCAGGTCTGAGAGTCACTCTAGCTCATGCAAAGAACCCTGGTAGCCTTCAGTTTACAAACAGATATATCAGTGTCAGCCTGCTGCCGGAACCCGGCATCTGACATCCCGTCCTGTGAGGCTGAGCTCTCTCGATACCTAACGTTCTGAGGCCAACCCAAAGTAAAGAGTGTAAAAGCCGAGGTAAATCACGGGTTGCTTAATTAGTGTCACCGGAGAAACAGCAGGTGTACTGAGACCGACCTCCATCCATCTGTTACATAAAGCGCCGTGTTGAATGTGGGAGAGGCGGAACAAGGCAGCTTCTGTTTCTTTTCTCTTTTTTTTTTCCTATCAACTCTTGTGCCTGACTTGGTCATGGGCTTATGCAAATTGGAGATTTTAATTAAAATACTGGAACAAACTTTAGTTACTAGTCGTCAAAACAGCTCACACTGCAGCCTGCTAGGACTCAGAGCTGCAGGGTAGGCTCTAACGCAAATCTCCACAGCTCGCAATTCTTTTTCTTTTCAGCAAGCTGGCTCCCTTACCTCAACACGAAGCTTTAAATCGCCACAAAATCCCAGGAAAGCGATTTCTTCTGAAAGCTTTGAAGGTACAACCTTGAACGTGTATATCTAATACTGCAAATATATACAAAATGTATGTGTACATATATATATATATATGCATTAGCGCTTCCTAGATTGTTTTAGTATTGCTCGCTTAAAAATATCTAGCCACAAATTAAATAATGTTGTCCAGCGCTGCTTTGAATGGAGTACTTCAAAAGTAAAATATATACAAATTGTGGAGCTGAAGAGGCAGTCAGAAGTTAAGAATGCTTGCTGCTCTAGCAGAGGACCTGGGTCTGGTTCCCAGCACCCATATCAGGTAGCTCAGAACTGCCTATAACTACAGCTCCAGGGAATAAGATGCTCTCTTCCAGCCTCTACAGGCATTATACTCACCTACACACATACGTACATAATCTTTAAAGTGTTCACATACGTACACAATTCTATAATCAGCATCTATGTCCTAACAGCCAGCTAAAAATTAAATCCTTTCATACAGAAATGAAGCAAGCAAAGCGCCCAGCCTTGATTTAATTCCATCCTGAAGAAATAGCATAATTTCTGCTGAAATTATCGCTTACCATTATGTATGCTTATTCAAATATTGCTACATACATATCCTAATTGCTTATATAAAATTATCTCACATATATTAACATAGCCTATATACACTTTGGGTTAACTTATGAGTTGATTACTATTGACACGTGTGCTTATGGCTTCAATGTGCATGACTTAAATACACTCTAATTCCTCTCTGGTAATTATTTAGAGGTATCGACTGTTTGTTTAGCTTGTTTTCCAAATAGATTGATTTTCTGTAGAAATTTTACATTGACAATAACACCAAGAAGAAGGTAGAGAGAAGTCCCATGTATTTCCTGTCCCTATCACTTGCGCCTCACTATCATCAGCATCAAATGAACAGTCTTACTGCCCAAGCCCTAACTGAAACAGGTACCACACATATTCCCCTTCGCAAGGCTCAGGGAACTGTAAGAGCCAGAGCTTGTGGCGCATGGCTGTGAAGCAGTGTCTTCTAGACATGACAAGACCATTACATACATGACGTCACAACAGCTGTTGCTGCACACACAAGACCAACACAAGATCAAGCAGGTCAGTATTCCATGTGGATAGGTGAGGGGCTCAAGAGGCCCCATCTCTAGCTAAAGGTATGCTGACATTTGATGGTTGCTGGGTAAGAATAGTCAGTTTTCTTCAGGGACTGTGGCCCCAGGTAGGTGGTTGCCCACACTCCAATAGATGGCCTCACACTCATGTGTATACAAGCAGCTCTAATTGAGCTCAGCAGGTTACAAAAAAGAGGGTACAGAGGGGAATGCAGTGAGGGTTACGAAAAAGAATGGAGGGGAATGCTGTGAGGGTCAGGGAGGAGTTGGTGAAAAGTGGGAGAATGGAGATTGTCAAATAAATTGTAATCATTCACAACATTCTGTGTGTGTGTGTGTGTGTGTGTGTGTGTGTGTGTGTGTGTGTGTGACATATTACTTTCTAAAGAGGTTGTATGGACTTACAGTTCTATCAGAAATGTACGGGATTCCCATTGTCGCCAAGGTACATAACCACCCTTGTAACCTTTCGCCAGTGTCACCATGATTCATCACAATGTGATTTTCCTTTTCTCATGGACCATCACAAACACTGTCAAACATCTTCTAAAACATTAGGAAGCTGTGTGAGCTTCCTCTTTTAGAGACATTTCAAATGCCTGAAGTATTTTGTCTACTTAGATGCTCTTTTCTTGTCATAAACTCACGAAATATCTGTTTATTCTCCAGAGTGAATTCTTCATGTCTTACCTGCACAATTTTTTTTGAATTTTCAAATTTAATTTTATTTTATTAATTATACTTTATTCACTTTGTATCCCCCCATTTACCTGCACAATTTAAAACCCAATTTGTTCCCCAATCTGAGCTTCGTCCTATTGTTTTGCTTGTTTGTTTTATGATGTATTATGTTATCTGTCGATATCCCAAGTCTCTCCTTTTGATGTTGTTTTGAGTTTGTTTTGCTTTGATGTTTGTGATTCTTGGAACTTTTTTAAAAATCCGTTTCATTTAAGTATAATTTACAAGCAATAAACTTTAGCAATTAAAGTATACAATTTGATGGGCTTTCAGACTTTTCTACTATCATTTAACTATCACCTCAACTCCAAACTATCAAGTGTTCATCTATTTCGTGGAAGAAACACATCTACAAATGTCTACAGCAAATTCCCATCTACTTCTCCCAACCCTTCATGTTCTACTGCTTTACCAACAAAGAAGTGTTTGGGCTGTTTCTATTGTTTTTGTTATTGTTGCTTGCTTGTTGGGTGTTACTTCTGTCTTTTTATCTAATGATTCTTTGTTGCACAGACTAATAAATCCAGAATTGAAGATGTCACTCTGTGCTAAGAACCCATGACTAGGACACTTGAGGCCCTGAGTCACAGTACTGTAGTAATTATAGAAACAAATGAATAGTTCATTTTTCTTACTCCATAATGGTCCTTTGTCAGCTGATGTGTGGCGCATATTATGTAGTATGTAGGCAACTGGCTGCTTTTTAATTTGAGGCAGTTATGAGAAAAAGTACCTGAGCACACAAGTACAAGGCTCTGTGCAGAAGAAGATAAATAACTCTTGAATAGATGACCAAGAGTGGATCACTAGGCTATAGCATAAAAGTTTAATTTTATCAGAAATAACAAATTATTTTTTAAATGATTGTTCCATTTTCTATTAAAATGTAATTTCATGATCTTCATTATCGCATACCAAAGTTTGCACCTGAAATATTTTTATGAAAAATATTAGAAAGTTATATTAGCAAAAGGTGTTAGCATTTTAATCATGTGAATGTTTGTAATTACCCATTTTCAGAATTTTTCAGTAAAGTCTTTGATTCTTTATATTATGTGTAAATATGACAATAGAGATTCATACTTTATATCACTCCAAGTGCACTGCATCAAACCTGTTAGTATTTTGGCAGCCTGCTTCTGGGTTGCCTAGCAACCTATGATGCCATCATGTATCACCGGCCAGGTAACCATACCTGGCAGTCGTGGTTACATTGCTCCTTACAGGGACCAATCTGCCACTTTGTCCCTCTCTTGGCTCTTGCCCTCTCCCTTTTCTCTGTCAGGGCAGCCTCCCTTTCTTCCCCCTATCATGTCTCACTCTCTCCTTCTCCCTCTCTCTTCATCTCCATCTTATAAACCTCTTTCATATAAAATCTGCTATGCACATCATCATCATTGTTTTATTTGGTCCTAACAAAACCCATAGAGCCAATTAGCACAGGATTAAACATTATTATATCCACACGTGTCATGTTACAGACATTCAGTTACTTCCACAAAGCAGGAAGGCCATCTCTGTGTATTACAGGGAATACAGGAGAAAGCTTTCAAAGCCAAATGAACTGATGAACTGTAAAAATAGATATCTCGGTATTGTTGTGGGTCTAAAGAATGAAAGGCAATTAAGAATCGATATATACGCATTGAGCATCTACTTTCCTCAAAAGTATGTTAGTTCCTGAGAGGTGAGACAGGAGAGTAGTTGTCTCTAGCAGCAGATGCTTTCTGGGCTAGAGAAAGCAGAAAAGACCATATAACTCAGCAGCAAGGGAAACAGGAGAAGTAGTTCACTGTGCTTGACATGCCTAGAAGGCCAAAGATGGAGGAAGAAAGAAGCTGTGAACAAATGAGAAAAGGAAGAGACTGAGGAATGAGGGGGAAGAAGAGGGAAGGAAGAAAGGAGCAAGGATGGGGAAGAGAGGAAAGGAAGCAAGAGGACTGGGGGAGGGAAAGGAGAAGATGAAAGGTTTTACCTCTCAGAGAGGAAGGGCATGCAGTACTGATGTACTTACAAAGGAAGTCCTGATTAACATCTGAATGAGGAGTGAGCTTCCAAGTGCATGCAAGGGTGCTCTAAGAAGAAAGAAGAGTGCAGTATATTCAAAGGCACCAAGTTTTGTTTTGTACAATGAAAGCAGTACTTAGAGGACAACTCATAGCACTAAGTCCCTTGAAGAAGAAATTTGTAACATCTCATACAAAGAACTTAATGGCACAACTAAAAGCCCCAGAAAAAAAAGAAGCAGAAACACCCAAGAGGAGCAGACGGCTGGAAATAATCAAACTCAGGGCTGAAATCAACCAATTAGAAACAAATAAAACAATTCAAAGAATCAATGAAACCAAGAGCTGGTTCTTTGAGAAAATTAACAAGATGGACAAACCCTTAGACAAACTAACTAAAAGGCAGAGAGAAACTATCCAAATCAGCAAAACCAGAAATGAAAAGGGGGACATAACTATAGACAATGAGGAAATCCAAACAATCATTAGGTCGTACTACAAAAGCCTATAGGACACAAAATTCAAAAATCTTAAAAAAAAAAAAAAAAAAAAGGACAATTTTCTTGATAGAGTCCATCTACCAAAATTAAGTCAAGACCAAGTAGAAAGATTGAACAGCCCTATATCCCCCAAGGAAATTGAAGCAGCCATCAACAGCCTGCCTTCCAAAAAAAGCCCAGGGCCAGATAATTTCAGTGCAGAATTCTACCAGACCTTCAAAGAAGTGCTGACTCCAATTCTCTCCAAATTATTCCACAAAATAGAAACAGAAGGAACATTACCAAACTCATTCTATGAAGCCACAGTCACCTTAATACCTAAACCACACAAAGATCCAACAAAAAAAGAGAACTTCAGACCTATCTCTCTTATGAACATGGATGCAAAGATACTCAATAAAATACTTGCAAACCAAATCCAAGAACACATAAAAGATATTATCTACCATGACCACATAGGCTTCATTCCAGGCATGCAAGGGTGATTCAATATATGGAAATTCATCAATGTAGTCCACCATATAAACAAACTGAAGGAGAAAAAACACATGGTTATCTCCCTAGATGCCGAAAAAGCATTTGACAAAATCCAACACCCATTCATGTTTAAAGTCTTGGAGAGATCAGGGATACAAGGAACTTACCTAAACACAGTAAAGGCAATATACAGCGAGCCTATACCCAATATCAAACTCAACGGAGAGAAACTTAAATCAATCCCACTGAAATCAGGGACAGGGCAAGGCTGCCCATTGTCTCCATATCTCTTCAACATAGTACTTGAAGTCCTAGCAAGAGCAATAAGACAAGTAAGGGAGATTAAGGGAATATAAATTGGAAAGGAAGAAGTCAAAGTTTCACTATTCACAGATGATATGATAGTATACTTGAGTGACACCAAAAACTCAACCAGAGAACTCCTTCAGCTGATGAACACCTTCAGCAAAGTGGCAGGATACAAAATTAACTCAAAAAAATCAGAAGCTCTCCTGTATGTATACCCAAGACAAAAGGGCCGAGAAAGAAATCAGGGAAACAACACCCTTCACGATAGCCACTAGTAACATAAAGTACCTTGGGGTGACTCTAACCAAGCAGGTAAAAGACCTGCTTGAAAAAAACTTCAAGTCTCTGAAGAAAGAAATCGAAGAAGACATCAGAAGATGGAAAGATCTCCCGTGCTCATGGATTGGTAGGATTAACATAGTGAAAATGGCCATTCTGCCAAAAGCAATGCAAAATATCAACACAATTCTTTACAGACCTTGAAAGAACAATTCTCAACTTCATATGGAGAAACAAAAAACCCAGAAATTCCAAAACAATCCTGTACCTCTGGAGGTATCTCCATCCCTGATCTCAAGTTGTACTACAGAGCAATAATAATAAAAAACTGCTTGGTACTGACATAGAAACCAAAAGGTGGATCAATGGAACTGAATAGAAGACCCAGAAATAAACCCACACACCTATGAATACTTGATTTTTGACAAAGAAGCCAAAACCATTCAATGGAAAAAAAGATAGCATCTTCAACAAATGGTGCTGGTCCAACTGGATGTCTACATGCAGAAAAATGAAACTAGATCCATATTTATCACCCTGCACAAAACTAAAGTCCAAGTGGATCAAAGACCTCAAATAAAACCAGATACTCTAAATCAATTAGAAGAAAAAGTGGGGAAGACCCTAGAATTAATTGGCACAGGAGACAACTTCCTGAACAGAACACCATCAGCACAGGCCCTAAGAGCAACAATCAAAATAAATGGGACCTCATGAAACTGAAAAGCTTCTGTAAAGCAAAGGACACTGTTGTTAGAACAAAATGATAGCCTACAGATTGGAAAAGGATCATCACCAACACAACATCTGACAGAGGGCTGATATCTGGAATATATAAAGAACTAAAGAAGTTAAAAGGCAATAATCCAAGTAACCCAATTAAAAAATGGGATATGGAGCTAAACAGAGAATTCTCTGTAGAAGAATATAGAATAGCAGAGAAACACATAAGATGTTCAACATCCCTAGCCATCAGAGAGATGCAAATCAAAACGACCCTGAGATTTCACCTGACACCCATCAGAATGGCTAAGATCAAAAACTCAAGAGATAACACATGCTGGAGAGGCTGTGGAGAAAGGGGAACCCTCCTCCATTGCTGGTGGGAATGTCAACTGGTACAACCACTATGGAAATCAATCTGGTGCTTTCTCAGACAATTAGGAATACTGCTACCTCAAGATCCAGCTATACCACTCCTAGGCATATATCCAAAAGATGTTCAAGTACACAACAAGGACATTTGCTCAACCATGTTTGTAGGAGCCTTATTCGTAATAGCCAGAACCTGGAAACAACCCAGATGTCCATCAACGGAGGAATGGATACAGAAATTCTGGTACTTTTACACACTGGAATACTACTCAGCAATTAAAAACAAGGAAATCATGAATTTTGCAGGCAAATGGTGGGATCTAGAAAAAATCATCCTGAGTGAGGTATCCCAAAAGCAGAAAGACAACACATGGTATATACTCGCTTATATAGACCTATAAGATAGGATAAACATACTAAAATATGTACACCTAAAGAAGATAAACAAGAAAGAGGTCCAGGGGTGAGATGATCAATCCTTATCTAGAAAGACAAAGGGGATGGACATTGGAAATAGGAGAACACAAGTAAGAGGACAGTAGTCTACCACAGAAGGCACCTGAAAGACTCTACCTAGCAGTGTATCAAAGCAGATGCTGAGACCCATAACCAAGCCTTTGGCAGAGTGTACGGAATTATATGAAGGAAGGGGAATTAGTATATCCTAGATGGAGCCCCACAAGGTCCAAATCTACCTGAGCACCAGGGTCTTCTATGAGACTTTTATCCAACCAAGGACCATGCATGGATATAACCTACAACCCCTGCTCAGACATAGCCCATGTAGCTCAGTATCCAAGTGGGTTCCCTAGTAAGGGGGACAGGAATTGTTTCTGACATGAACTCATGAGCTTCCCCTCCCCCCTGAGGGAGGAGCAGCCTTGCTAGGCCACAGATAAGAACATTGCAACCATCCTGAAGATACCTGATAAGCTAGGGCCAGATGGAAGGAGAGGAGGACACTTCTCAGTGAATTCAGAAGGGGGCAGGGAGGAGATGAGAAAGGGAGGGGAGGATTGGGAGGGGATGAGGGAGTGGGCTACAGCTGGGATACAAGTGAATGTATAAAATTATTTAAAAATAAAAAAATATTATTATAAATAAAGAAAAAATTAAAAAAAGAAAACTGAATTTGGCTGTTTATACTTTGGGGTGTATAGACACATGTCTCAAAGTCCAATCAGTAGGTAGCAGCATACGACATGCAACTCAGTATTCAAAAGCTGCTGACTGTTCCTTGTCATTCAACGAACATTGTGGAGACGGGGAGTCTGAAGGCCTATCACACCCCTCAATGGAACACTTGGCGGTTGCCTGCCTCTGCAACGCGCTCTATGTATAATCTATACAACCCAGTTTTTATCGGCTCAGTCCCTTTTGAACTTCAGAAACATTAACTCTTCCATTGCCACCCGTCCACATGATTCACCCAGCCTGCACTGTCGTTAAGAGTCAACTACAACCTTCAAGCCAGAAGTCTTCTCTCTCTCAGCTTTAGGATGGGGTGAGGATTTTTTAACTGACATAAAAAGCTTTCCCCTGCCATACCTTCGAGTACTAGCCTCGTGGCTTTTGTTCCAGCGGCTTCTTTTGAAAGGTGATACTTCCTTTGTATCACACCAAACATAGTCATGCTGTTTCCACGCACCAGATCTGGCCACTGCATTTTTTTTTAATAGCTCATGAAACGAGAGCAGTTTCCTCTTTGTGTCTGGGAGGGGGGGATGTGTGGGGAGATACCTCAGTCCTTGCTATGCAAGCATCGGGGCCTGAGTTCGCATCCCCAGAAGACCATAAGAGCTAGGGGCAGCAGAGCACACCTGTAATCCTAACACTGGGAAAGCAGCCACTGGAGAAACCTTCCAGCTCACTGGACAGTTGGCCCAGCCAACCAGGGAGCTCCTGATTCAGCAAGACCCTGCACAAAAAAGAGAAATTGGAGAACCACAGCAGAAGACAACCTTGACACCTGACCTCCACCTGCACATACTCACATCAGACACACCCTCAGGAACATGTACCCACATGTGTGCAAGACACGAAACAGATACACACAAAATGTCCGAAATTCACATTTCAGTGCCCATCAATGCAACTTTCGGGCTCACGGCCAGGCTTATCTATTTGCATACGGTCTACAGCTGCTTTGGGGCTAAATGTCAGGGTTGAAAAGAAAACATGACCCAAGATATCTAAAATATTTACTCTCTGGCTCTTCCCAGAAAAAGCTGCCAAGCCAGCTCCACTGGATGTCATGTGTCTTACTGTAGTTAAGCTACCCTCTCAGATCTAGAAAAAGAGAAGCACGAAAGCTCCAAGCACAACAGAGTTCTTCAAATTCAGGTCGTAGTGTCAAAGACTGGCAACTTCGGGACGAGGGGATAACAACACCACTCGTTTAGAGCTCCCCAGGACTGTGGTCCTGAGTTCGGATGCCTGGAGCCCATGTAAGCGCTGGGTGGGCGTAACAGTCGGGCTATAATTCCAGCCATGGGAGGCGAAGCTGGGGCTTACCCACAGCATGCTATTCACAGATGCACATGAACATGCATCCAAAAAGCATGCTTACATACACATGCACAACACCCACGCAAACTGGAAAAGAGTGTGGGGCTAGAAGCTTCTCTCTCCCCTACAAATGTCTGTTCTCTGGCATTGGGTCAAATACCCAGTCCCACCCGAGCCTCTAGAAGGCTGTTCCCAAAGCCTTCAGCACCTGTTGGCCAGAAGGCTACCGGTACCTAACAAGCCATCCTCATCTTCCTGTCCGTCACAGACCACACCTCCAAGCAGAGACCGAGCCAGTAGCTGAGTCAGCAGGAACATAACCCTGTCTTTCACTCCACTCCACTCGCCACATGACACCTGGGTGTGCAGCAGACAGACCAGGCGGGTTACAGCACCTGCCAATCTCGTTCTAGTGCTTGGACGGACTACATGGGCAAGGGGAGAGCTCCTGCGAGGATCTGTTCCAGGCTGTCCCATCTGCCCCACACTTAGTTGATATCTCTACCAGATGACGGGTAAAAGTTGTTTCTTCTGACAACATTTCGTTTCCTTCTCTAGATCTTGCAAGAAACTTACTAGGAAATTAGACAGCCCTTTCTTAACCACGCAAGGGTTCTTTAAAGCCTTTACAAGTTCCTCAGAATGAGATCTGCTCATAAGGCAAAATACTGATGTCACATTTATTATCTAAGTCTTCCATAAAATGCTTCCTGGGTGGAGAATTTCGATTAAGTCACCTTACTCTACAGTCACGTCCCTTTGCAGCCACTCTTTCCTAACTGGGTGGCAGCATCGGTGAGTGTTTAAAGACTAGCAGCAATTATTCATCTATAACTTATGGAAACACACAGTTCTATTTTAGTCTGTCCCCAAAATCAAATGTAATAAGCCATCAGCATGCTATTTACGCATACAATCACTTATTCTAAATTTTCCTGGGCATGCGCACATACACACACACACACACACAGTGACCAGAAGACAACCTTGGGCTATCATTCCTAGGAAGCTGGCCACCTTATTTTATGAGACAGGTTTTCTCTCAGGGCCCTACAGGTCACCACACAGGCTACTTTAGCCAGCCAGCAGGCTTCAGAGCGTGGCCTGTCTTTGCTCCCTCAGCGCTAGGGTTGCAAGGACATGCCACCGTGGCCAGCATTTTCCCCATGGGTTCTAGGAATCAAGCTTGCAAGCTCAGCACTTTGTTAACTGTGCCATCTCCCCAGAACTCATGGAGATATTTTCTCCGTGCCAAACACACTGCCTACTTTTCTTTCCTCTTAAAATACTGGCAAATAAATAGTGCATAACAAGATGCAAAAGTGATTATTAGAAAATTCTCTTTCTTCCCCAACATGCTGGTCTTTCTTTGGTGTCCCTTCCACACCAACAAAATCCCTTAAAAGCCCAAATAAACAAACAGAAGGACAGTAATACTAGCACTTGTTTTCCTATAACATGTTTTATTATCTCAATTAAACGTTAGAGGAAGCACGCTGTGAGGAAGCGTCTGAAGTTTAGGATGTTGCACAAACCTTATTTTTAAAGCCAACCTTTCTTACATCATCTGGCATTTATCTCATGCTGACATTTTTATTCTTCAAATTTTCCCACTTGAATAAGAAGAGCGGTTCATCTGGAATAGCACAACTGTCATGCATCATTGATGCCTCCATGCATTATTGATAGGGTGAATAATATCCTGAAATGAGAAGTCGCCAGAGATAAAATTTTGCTTCTTCATGTCCCATTATGGGAAGAAATACTTGTAATTAAAGTGATGCCACAGAAACTGAAAGGAATGGAAAGCTTTCTTTCTTTTCAAATTTATATGTATGCATGTTCTGCCTACATTGTGTGTATGTGATCACATGTGTGCAGGGCCAGCAGAGGCCAGACGAGGAAGGGCTGGAGTTACAGAGGGTTGTGAGCCACCACACAGGTTCTAGGAATCAATACCGAGTCCTCTCAAGAGCCACAAATTCTCTTTACCACCAAGCCATCACTCCAGCCCCTGAGAAGAGCTCATTGACAACTCTTGAAGGTTAAGAGCACTGGTTGCTCTTCGAAAGGTCCTGAGTTCAATTGCCAACAACCACATGGTGATTCACAACCATCAGATCTGGTGCCCTCTTCTGGTGTGCAGATGTACATGCAGGCAGAGTACTGAGTAAATAATAAAAAAATAAATCTTTAAAAAAAAATTAACAGTGGTGCTTATTCGTGCTGTGGACAAGGGCTAGCTTAGGTAACACAGTCTGTGACATCTGAAGCTCCAAGTAATCAATAAGACCCTCACACTATCTCTGCTCACTAAATCAAATGCCTGGTGCATGCTTTGTCATGGTAAGACCATTAAATAAGAGCAGGTCTTTGTTAAAGTGAATTTTCTTAAGATTGCATTACTCCCTAAACTATGGACTAGATGGTTATATTTGTATATAACAGTGTTTCCCAAACTGTGCTCTTGTGCAGTCCTTGGTTTCCATAAGACCTACTGTGTTTGAGGCGAAATTATTTCCTAGTTTTGTGGTCTTTGTTACTGTTTTAGATTCCTATGTAATCAAACTCATGTACTCAAAAATTATCCCCTTTTTATAATATCATTTAAAACTTGGACTGCTTTGATACAAAATTAGATATATCATTATGATATTTTAGTTTTTTGAGATAGGGTTTCTCTGTATAGCCTTAGCTGTCCTGGAATTCGCTCTGTGGCTTTGAACCCACAGAGACCTGCCTGCCTCTGCCTCCCCAGTACTGGGATTAAAGGCATGCACCACCACAGCCCAGCCTAATTATGATGTTTTAAATTTATATTACACTTATTTTTATGTGTACATGTCAGAGTCATGACAGCTTTCAGGAGTCATTCTCCACCTTCCACTGTCTGAGTCCCAGCCCCTGGCCAGCTAGCTGGCCAGGTTTAGATGGCAGCAATCACTTTTACCCATGAGCCATCTCACCAGTCCTGCTTCATCAAGGCTAAAGTGCTTGCTGCTATGGTCTTAGATGCCTGAACAAGGTGAAGACAGTAGCACATGGCTCCATATGAAAAGATAGGTATTCACTATGGCATATTACTCAAAACTGCCCCTGTCAGGAACTGGAGAGTCAAACAGATCAGTCTCTAGTGAAACTGTAATACCAAATACTACAGAAAGTTTTCACAGAGGGGCTGGGAGGGTTGGCTCATTTGAGTTGGCTACTGTTATTCTGGTCTTCCTATGTATAAGCACAAAAGAGTATTTGTTTTTAGTTTTCTCATGGTTAACTACACCTGGTTTCAGCTATTAAACAACGGCCCTGAGTAGTCTCTTCATGTAATTCAAGCCAACACCAGGGAGCAATGCAAATTTACCAAAGGCACATCCGGTGAACTGGCTATCGTTTAATGAATTATCTTGCTGATCGTAAAGTCGTGGTAAGCGAGAAGAAGAATAGAATCACACAATCAGAATATCACATTTCCTCACTGTGCCCGTCTATAAGCCGCTCTGGTCAGACATGCGTTTTCTATTATAATAACCAAGTCTTCAGCAAGGCCAGCCAGAGCAGGTCACGTTCTACAATAAAGTCTACACTCTACATGTGAATGTGTATTCTTTTTAACACGTGTGCCGAGGACTATGGAGATTGCTCAGGCTGCAAAGTGCTTGCGTTGCAAACTCAAGGACCTCAGTTCAATCCCTAGCAATCTGCACCTTTGCTGACTGCACCTTTGCTTTTATGTTTGAGACAGGATCTTACTCTGTAGCCTGGGCTTTCCTGGAACTTTCTATGTAGCTCAGGCTGACTGGGAACTCTCTGCAATCCCCAGCATCCCAAGTACTAAGCTTTCTAGTAAGAACCATCACACAGGCCCATTTTATTTATATATTTAAAATGATAGACTAGGGCTCTAAGCATGATTGTGAGTCTCTGTAGTCCGAGACTCAGGGAGAGGCTGGGGCAGTAAGATCAGCAGGCTGAGGCTAGCCTGGGTTACAAATTATTCGTTTCATGAAAAATTTAAAGCTCATTTGCATACAAGTAGGTAAATGTCTCCTGAGGTTTAGTTTCCTCTATTTGGCTTATTAACCCTTCAATCCATTTGAATCCATTCGAATATTTGAGATCTTATCCCTTTTGATTAAATCGGTTACTGGTTTTTCTACGGATTTGTTTTACAGAACTAGCTTTTTACACTAACCCATCATTTAACTGCTCCATCTTGCTGCTTTCCTGTGGTTATGCTGTTAATCCTTACTCACCTGTCTACTTAGCTGTTTCTTTTTCACTTTTGAGAAAATGTGAATTTAATGCTACAAATGTCATCTTGACTTCTTCACTACACCACACATATTCCAAAGCACCATGTTTTAACACTGTGTTCAAGAAACACAATTTCACGTTCCTTTTCTTTTGCTTATCCTTCGACCCAACATTTACTTCCTAGTTTATTCCTTAGCTATCAGGTCTAAGAGACTTTTGTCCTGGGGGAGGGTATGGTTGTGGACATGGCTGCTGCTTCACGTAGGTATTGGTAACCCTGCTACAGCCCAGTCCAGAAGCCACAGGCTCTCTCTCTCTCTCTCTCTCTCTCTCTCTCTTTCCTCCCCCCTCTCACACAGGCACTCTTAACCACAGAGCCACCACTCCAGCCACCTACTGTCTAAAATTTTAACAACTGACTTCTGCCTCAAAGTTGCTGGTGCCCCAAAAATCAAAGTCCAACTTCCCAAGCCTATAGAGGCAAAGATGAGATGCTGTTTGTATAAGGAATACCGAGCAAATACCTGTGATGTTGGATAAGGAATAAGCAATCATGTCATCAGATGTAAACATTTATATTTTCTTCTGGAAAATCTATATTGATATTTCAAACCTTTCCTTCCAGGAGAAGATGAGCCTGAATAAACATCTTAGGAGCATAATGCATAAACTCCCCAAGAAGGCAGTCCTGTCTTTGATGGAAAGATGCTATGGTTTGAGCTATTTCTGGGACTGCTTCCAGGCATTCATATATAATTTATAGAGTCTGACTGGTTATTGCCGACAATCATTCTAAGCTCCTTATTTCATGATAAATGCAGGAGACACCAAAGGGAAACTACATCCCATCTTTCTACTAGTGAAAGTAAAATCCAGCCACATCCAGATGAAATACAGCATTCCAGCTGTGTTTACATATTAGAATCATGAGCTGAAGCCTGGAGCTCTGTCCTTTTGTCATTACATGTTAAATTTTTCTAGTTCAGGGCACAGTGCTTGTCACAAAAGAGTTAAATCTGGTCCCCAGAGGTCTAAGGCCTTGTGTATAGAGGCAAGAGGAACACCAGCAGAATCTCTAGAAAGGACCATCCTATAAAGATTTTCAAGATACAGACTAAATGCTGCATCCTAGAAATCCAGACCAAAAAAAAAAATCATTCAAGTGGGGACTACAGTGGCTACAATGGCAGTTTGGAAAAGGTGACCCTGAAGAAAGGCTGTTTTATGGAGCTCTGACAGACAAATCCCTTTCTTTTATTTCTAGTAGCAATAGGCATCTGCCTCAAAGTTGCTAAAGTCCTAAAAACCAAAGCCCAGAGTCCCAACTGTACATGAAAAAGGCAAAGAGAAAAAACCTCCGGAAGAAAAGAACAAGGGAGTATGTGCATATCAAAATGAAGCAAGGGAGGACAGGAGCAAGACTAAGACTGTGGGGTCATCCAGACACCTGATGGGTGGACAGGAAGCAGACTTACATTGTAACACAATTTTAAAAAAAATCTCAGTTGCATTCTTTCATAGAAGAAAGAACTTACAACACTGAAAGTAAAAGGGCTACATATTCAGTTCATCTGGGAATCAATAGCAAACACAAAGTCATGTCCATTGCTAGGAACTAAACAGTTCAAGTAAACATCTAGGCCTGTATGAATCTAGGCTTGATTGTCATTTGGCATACCCACTGTTAAACTAGGAATATTAATATGAGTGTATATTACTATATGAGGACAGCAAAATTCAACCGTGGATGTCATTCCGTGGGTGTTGTCTAAGTTTGAGACTGGTGTCTCTTACTGGCCCGCAACTATTTAAGTAGGTTAGGCTGGCCAGCCAGTGAGTCCCAGGGATCTACCTGTCTGTGCTTTCCCAAGGCCTAGGTTACAAGTATGGACCATCAGGCTAAACTTTTTATGTGGATTCGGGGAATGAAACTGAGATCCTTGTGTGTGCAAGCATTTTAACAAATGAGCCATCGTGCTAGCACAAAATATGAATTTTTAGTATTAGAAACCAACTCCCTTAGCAAAGAATCAAAACAAAATCATCTAATATAATGTTCGATGTAATGAGGCTGGTCAAAAGCCAGGTTACAAGACTGGAGAGATGGCTCAGACGTTAAGAGTCTTGATTGCTTTCCCAGAGGACCTAGGTTTGGTGTCCAGTACCCACATAGCAGCTCACATCTGCCTGTAACTCAGTCCTACAGGAGCTGAGGCTGCATTCTGGACTCTGAACACACCAGGCACACACATGACGAGCATGCTCACATGTAGACAAACACTCACACACACAAAAAAAATTTTAAGTCAGTTAAACAGAGATGCTTGTTCTAGTTACCACAAAAGAAAAGGCTAAATATGAAGACGCTAGTTCTTGGAGACTCATTCTCAGAGCTGGACCCATCACGGTAAATTTTACAAAGAGAATGTTCCAATAAAATGTGTCAAATTAAAGTAAGTGTAGGAAAAGCGTTGGGATAAAGTTCAGTTGGCTGAATGTGCTCCCACAAAGCCCTCAGTTCAAATCCAGCCCTGCAGAAACCAGGTGTGCACACCTGAAATTCCAGCATCGGGAGGTAGAAACAGAAGGATCATAAGTTCATAAGGGCATCCTTGGGCTACATGGCAAGTTCAAGGTCAGCCTGAGCTACATGAGAGCTTAAAAAAAAAAACTAAGCAGGTGTATAATACATCTAATTGGCTGTTATAATGATAAGAATTTCACCTGTCATAAATGACTGTAATAAGCACATCACATATATACTCATTGTTAATTTAAAGAATAAAAAGGTGTTGTTGCATAAAGAATTAATCAAATATTTGAAGCCAAATGTTACAGCTGAGCACAGCCTTTGCCAACGTTATTGTTGAAGTCATTTGAGCATTTCAAGTCTAGGACTTGATGTCTACTTCCATGTCTTTATCTGTACAATGAATGATCATGACACATATATTCTCTTATGGTGGAATTGAAATGAGACTGTGCACACCAAGAACTATATAAACAAAAAGTGCTACACAAGAGCTCCAGGGGCTATTTTCTCATTCATTTGATGACTCCCAGGAATATCTCCTTCCTCCCTTTACCCAATTCTGGTCTATTAACCCAGGTGTTCTTGAAGCACAGTCCAAATCCAATCACAGTTCCCACTGCCATTGCTCCTAGTGAGAGGAAGAATCAGCTGCCATTCAGACTAAGCAAGTTCCTTCCTGCTCATCTCCCAATTTCCGCTCTCACTCTCCATGGTCTCAAACCCTATAGGAGACATGAGACTCTTTAGAGCCCTTCAAACAAATGGACTCACTGCCCTGCTCCAGTGCTCCACACCGCTAACTCCCTTTGCATTACTAAGAAACCTGAACCATCCCAGGTTCTAGGTCATCTTCAGAGACTTCCTCTACTGTAGCTAGCCACTTTGTGCTAGTTAAGCCTTCTGCCCACTCATTCCGCCCAAGAAACATTGCATGACTTGATTCTTCTTGGTTGAGCTTACACGAGCTTAGTCATTTGAATCTGGCCTGCTCAACCATCACTACCTCAAAAGAAAAGTTCCCAGAAGCACTGCAAAACAACAAGACGTCCCCTGATTGCTGTCTCCCTGATCACTCTGTTTTCCTTCCAGGCCTTTCTTTATTCAAAAACCATGTCATTTATGCACACATTTGCCTCTCCACTATAGATCAGCCATCATGGGTCAAAGCCTTTTCCACAGCTGTGAGCCTGTGCATCCCAGGTCTCTGCAACTCATAAAGACTCCATGTTTTCAGGTTAAGAAGTGAAAACATTTTCCTACCCCATTTAGTTTACATATTGCCTGTTTCATAGAAAACAACAGAGTGCTCCATGAGAAGAACTTGAATATTCCATCAGCCTTGCAAGCTTTTGACCCACCTTGGAATTGGAAGTAGACTCCAAAAAACAAAGTCTGTTGCCAAATCCTTCCGCTGCCAAGCACAGCTTCTGCTGCTCTTTGTGGATGGTTGCGGTGCACTGCAGAACCACCTCATCGTCCTGCAGAAAGAAGCAGAAGGAAAAGTGAGACTCCCCATGGCCAGCTTAGGCGAGATCTACAAACACGGGACTTTACTTACTACCCATTAAAAATCTCAGCTGTGGGGTGCTGAAGAGAAAGCTTAGCAGTTAAAAGCACATGCTACTCTTGAAGAGGACCCGGGTTCCATTCCCAGTTCCCACGTGGTGACTCACAGCCATCTGTAACTCCAGTTCCAGGGGATCTAGGGAGTTCGATATCATCTTCTGACTGCCATGGGCACCAGGCACACTAATGGTGCACATACCTCCAGGCAGGCAAAACACTCATACAGGTAAAATAAAATATCTAAAAGAAAATGATTAAGTATGAGCTATGCTAGTTAGTTTTGGTCATCAACTAGACACAACCTTGAATCGCTTGGGTAAAAGTCTTTATTAAGCGTCACCTAGAGCAGGTTGGCTGGTGTATGGGCATATCTTTGTTGTTAATTGATTCACAAAGAGGCAGCCCATAAAGGAAAGCACCATTCCCTTGAGCAAAGGGTCCTCAACATTATAAGAGGGGACAAAGCTATCTAAAGAAAACAATCAAGGAAGGATGTGTTTATTCTTTCTTTGCTTGACCTTGAATGTGA
>NW_026587556.1:2765851-2848535 GCF_907164565.1 Psammomys obesus
AAGAAGCTACATGCTGGAGAAAGGAAAGGGCCAAAGCCATTCAAGGTCATCAGTTTTCACCAAAGGGTAACTTTGTGGATAAATGAAAAGCAGGATTGTGTGTGTGTGTGTGTGTGTGTGTGTGTGTGTGTGTGTGTGTGTGTATGTGTGTGTGTGTGTACATTCTCACACACTGCTTCAATCACTAGAATTGCCAAGAATCTAGTTTTTCTAAGGACATCAAATATCCTCAAGAATAAAAGAGGTCCTACAAGCTGGCATGTATGTCAATCCAAAAGTAACACAGGGAAACACACCAATAACTGATGGTAAATCACCCTAGTTCTACCACAGAGTGACAATTTCATCCTACCTGAGAAGATCATCGGATGCTTAAAAAACACAGAAAGACCATTTGTTACTTCAATACTTAGAAATACAAGAAGGGATTCAAACCAATTACTGAAGGAGAATTACAGACAAATGTGCACATAGGAAAAGGTGATCAACAGGGTGACTTGACACAGAGACTGATTTATCCAAGAGAAGGGGGATTAGAGTTGAGCAGAATCCTAAAACCAACCTGGTTACACAGTAAGATCAATAGCATCCCACTGTCCCCCACAAAAAGAAAAAATAATGAGCAGAATCCGCCACCCTGGCTCTTCCGTGGACTAGGTCATATGATCTTAGGCAAGTCCTTTAATCTCTGAAATGATGATGCAAGACAAAATGCCAGCACAATGACTGAGAGAATGAACAAACACAGAGGAAGAAGACAGAGGGATGTTTTGTAACGAAGAATCATCATTTAACAGGTTATATCACTAATGGCAAATGTCTAAAAAAAATGCAACCAAGACTTGTAGGATGTGTGTGTGTGTGTGTGTGTGTGTCTATGTGCGTGTCACACACGTGCACACACATGTGGAGGCCAAAGATCTGATCTCACCATGTTCTCTTCTTTAATCCCTCCTCACTGTTCTTTTGAGGCAGGGTCTCTCAGTGAGACTGGAGCTCACTGACTCTGATCGGTGAATCCCAGGTTTCCTCCTGTGTCCAGGCTGGGGGTACGATGGCATATGCTGCTGTATCTGATTGGTTTTTGTTCTGTTTTAACATGGGTTTTGAGATACCAAAGACAGTCCTCATGTTCGCATGACAAGCACTTCATTGACACATCTCACTCCCACCACTCGTATTTTGGCGTTTCAACTGCAAAATCGCAGAAAAACACATAACAGAGGGTAGCATAGAAGCACCCATCGATCTATTCAGTGAGATATCACGTGAAAGAGAGTTGTCCCAGAGGACTGCATGGGTACTGCATTCCACTGTGGGATGGGAAAGTAAAGATAAGTAAGTAGGGTAAGCCTCAAGAAATAGAAAAGAAGCTGCTTTGGTTAACTCAGAGCAAAGGCTGTGCTCATCTGAAAAAGCACAACTCGACTTTGCATTTCCAACCTTTCTGATGTTTACTGTTCACCCTCATTTTCCATGTGGTGGCAGCGAGGCATGAACAGCCAGCAGAGAGCGTCCGCCACAGGCTAAGGCCGGTTGTTTGCATCCATGCTCTGAGTTCACCTCCGGGTGCTCATTAATTTGAGTGAACATTCATTTTACTTGAAAAGCCATTTCCTGAGGAACAAAAATAGACCGATCTCCCTATAAGTAAGAGCAAATGTAAAATTCATGGGCTGCATGGCAAAATAAAGGATCATGAAGTGCTTTACATAATCTACTACAAGATCAAAGCTCTATGGCGTTTCCAAACATGCAGTATAATGAGAAAACTGGAAATGGTGCTGATAGGCTTACAGGCCTAGAAGACCCCAGAGGCCTCTTACTATTTTGTCTTACATGTCCCATGGACCCAGCCCTAATATGTAAACAACACTCTAAGGTAAAAGAACCTTTGGGGAAAGCCAGAGACTGTCCCGCTGTTATCTGGATAATTACTTGAGTACATGAATTAAAGACATCCAAGTGAACAGAAGGGAAGACAGTAAGAGTCAAGAGTAGGTAGGAGAAGGCAGAACACAGCATAGGAGGCACATGATAACAGCAGCCCTACTAAGTAACTGGGAAAATAGAGAAGGCATCATAGTTCCCAAAGACATGAGGCATGCCTGCCCCTCACTATTCCCATGTGATATAAAGACTAGTCGCGTACATAGGAGGAAGAAACTGAGGCACAAAGTAACTTTTTCCTCACTAGAAGTTGTCATACATGTTCCCATCATTAAAGCTGATGCATTTGAATCTGAAAACCAACTCCCCATTGTTTCTACAGTGAGCTGATCTTTTTTTTTTAAACAATGCTTGTTACCAACAGATTGTTTCTCCAATCCCGACATGCATCCTAGCACCAGAGAATCTTTCTAAAATAGGCCTTGGGCAGCTCTAACAAATGCCCATGTTAAAGGTCACTCTCGGATTATACAGGATACAGAAAGAGTCCCACAAAGGACATGGATCACAGGAAACATGAGTCGTCTTCTCCAAGAGTTAAAGAGGCCAGCGATAATCAACAGGATTTTAAAGTAAGCCTGTAGTTTGGAGATGTAGCTCAGCTGGCAGAACACTTGCCTAGCACGCACAAAGCCATGTATCAATCTCTGGTACTTCATAACCTGTAAGCAGTGGCACACAGCTGTAACCTCAGCCCTGGAGGGAAGCAGAAAGAAGGGTCGGAAGTTAAAGGAAATCCTGGAATGTCCACAAACTTGGTGTCAACACTAATTATGGATGGAAACAAATGAAGCTAAACAAGTCACTCAAGAACACTGTTGAACACATACAACTGCCATTTATGACAATTTCTCTTCCATGTTGCACCTTAAACTTGGACGACAGAGCAACCCAGAAACCACGTAACACGATGTTCAGAAAAGCTCAGCAACACTTACCAAGGAGTCGGGCTATAGCCAGGAGTGCCAATCATGATTTGGCTTGAAATGACAGAGCCTAACTTGATACAGCCATGAAGATTTCTCTAGTATACATGAGAACAATCTCTATTTTATAGCCCTGAAAGTTTCCTCTTCTGACAGAAATATATGCCAAACACTTGATGGACCAAACGGCAGAATGCAAGCAACCTGCCAGCTCCCTTTTATTAGCCCATCACTCATCCCCATGCAGATGCTTTCTCCTGTGGTAGAGGAGCCTGCAAACTTTGCACCAAGATCCGGTAGGAAGGACTTGTAGTTTTCTCATTATTGCAACCCATGTGCAGCAACTTTGGTTTTGCTTAATACGTGTATTGATATGTGTATGATGATCTAATATTCTAATATTAGAATATATATATTCTAATATTCATATATCTAATGTATATGAATATTCAAATTAGATTATATAATCAAATTAGATTATATTAATATTCAAATTAGAATATCTATTATATTATATGTGTAATATATATTATATATTATATATCTATAATATATATTAAATATATTAAATATATTTAAATATATTTAAAATATATATTAAATATCTATATTATATATTATATATATTATATATATATAATATTATATAATCTAGTATCTATTCCCAACATGAAGACAAACATTGCTTAACAGTGAGGAGCTACAGACTGCTAACATGACCAACATACGTTGGAAGTATGTCTGTGTGGGTTATCATAAGGCCTCTTCCAAACTAGGCTTTGAGACTTGGCTCCTGATGCTAAGCCTGGAATTCATAGTTCTTCTGAACTTGGTCATGTGAATCAATTGAGTGTGTAAGGCACACAAGTGATGACCATCCTGCCTCCTACCTTAGCACATAAATCTAAAAGCTTAAACTTTACATCCACTGTATTTTTTTAAAAAACATTTTTAAACACTAGTTTTTGTATTTGATAATTTCATACATTTATACAGTATTCTGGGGCCATATTGACTCCATCACTTCTCCTGCACACCTGCTGACATCATTTTAACTAACCCCATCCCACCTTCCTTCCTTTTCCCCATGTATATTGCCTGAATTTAAACATGGGCAGGGGAAGGACAAAGGGTGTAGAGTGTTAACAAGGCCTGTGGGAGCTTCAGAAGGCAGGAGGTTGTTTGGAAATGGCTTCCTGGCTACAAAGCATGGGACATCTGCCCTAATGCCTTGCTAGAGCAACACTCATGCTCAGTTCACCATAAACCACATTCCATAGCTGAATTTCTACAAAATGGATTCAGTGTAAGCTGTTGCTTCATTATTTCTTCTTATTTTACAGCATAGCTATTAATGAAGCACAAATAACGAGCGTTATCATATTCTCTCGCTGCTCCTACAGAGGCTTGAATTTATCATTTTCTATTTTGTAAAACAAACTTCAAACACTAAATTTACTTTAGGCAAATGCTGGGCAGAACAGAAAAACACTTTCAATAATTTAGACAAATGTCACGAAGCTGGGTGTAGTAGAACAAGGCCAGTAATTTCATGTAGAGTCATGAGACTCATAAGTTTGAGGCTAGCTTGGCTGGGGAATATAGCTCAATTGGTAGATTTTGTTTTGTTTGTTTGTTTGTTTTAAAAAAAACATACTTTATTTTATGTGTGGTATACAATTTACATATAAATGATACTGTCATAGAATGTTTGGATACAGTTTTAAACATAAGAAAATGGAAATTTCAGATTACAAGACCCGTCTTCCCAGAAAAAAAAAAAATATTTAAAAAATCACTTTCTCTAAGTCAGCCGATGTGACAAATGTAACCACTGAACAGTCATATCTAAGTCCTACTATAATAATGGTCAGTAGAGTTAAAAAGAAAGCTCACTCTCCTAAGAATGAGACCCTTTCAGTTCTTTAGGAATACAAAATGGATCTAGCCGCTTAAATAAATACACAGATGACTTGAGCCACATAAACTGGCATGGTGGCATACAAATCCTCTAACCTCAGGATTTGGAAAATAGAGGCAGGAGGATCAATGGTTCAAAGACATCCTCAACATACTGAGTTCAAGGCAAGCCTGAGCTACAGGAGAGTCTGTCTCAAAAACCGAAAGAAAAATGAAGGAAGGAAGGAAAGGAGGGAGGAGGAAACACTGAATAAGGCTAACATTAAAGAAAACCCTGGAACGGCTTTCTAGTTCGGTAAAAACAAAGGCTCAAATATTGATTAGTTTTTAAGACCTTGTGTCTCAGGGTTTGCAGCCAGGGAACCACGTCCAACCAACTTCCTGTCTTCTGATGCTCCCACAGGTCTTTTCAATATGCTGCCCCTTTTGTCCCTCCTCCAGCGAACACCTGTCCATCCTCCAAGTTCAAATTCAGGCACTGGTTACAGACACAGGCCTCCCAGCTCCACCAGGCTGTAAATTCTTGTGTTTTGCACTCCCGTCACTGTTTTCTTCCCTTTAGCTTCTTTGGTCATTACGCATTTGTTTCTGTGGCTATTAACATCCAGTTATTAAATTGAAATTATTGTTACTTAGAAATATAGCTCTCAAACCATAGTGTCAGGAATGGAAGAGGGAACCAGTAAGCATGAATCAATGAACACATTCATAAGTATGTCAAATGAAGAAATGAGACAAAAAGTCAAAATGTTTAATGGGCAAGTACCATCCTTTCACTCAACTCATGGAAGATACTGCAATTCAAGAGCCAAGCTCGGCGTGAAAAGTTTCTCTCAGTGCTGAAGGAATCCTGCTTTCCCAAACCACAAACACAGCCTGGCAGAGAAAGAGGGTAAGACATTGAGGAATGCCTAGGGACCTCACACTGGGGTAGAACACACACAGGCTGATCCCAGAACCAAGAGATATGAGAGTACCTCTGAAGAGTCAGGAAATGCTAAGTGTCCTAGAGACTACAACTACATGATAGCCAGAAAGTGAAGGGGGAAATCTCAAAGTTAAGTTTAGAACTAGAGAATCTAGAAACTGATGTACAGGGGAGGTGATGGTGAGGGAGGGGAGAAAACAAGAAGAGACTGGAGAGTGAGTTCTACAGGGTATGTGAGTAAAAACAAAACAAAACAAAGGCCCCTTACCAGGTAATCCAGGTTACCCTCAAATTCACAATCCTCTCAGCTCTGCCTCCCAAGCGCTGGGATTATAGGTGTGAACCACCATGCTCAACTGGCTTTAGCAATTTTGACCAAATCTACCTTGGATGTGGCTCTCCCATCCATGGGACACATGGAAAGAAAAACACTTCCTTATACAGTGTGTCAGCCTGTCACAGTAGCCCCTGACACCCGAAATCCCTCTTCCAGCTATCCTTTGTAGGGACTGCTGCTCTGGTGTAAGTAGTAAATGCAAAATGAAGGAGACTCAGTTTTGTTTTTTGTTTTGTTTCAATACTAGCATGATAAAGCTTATGAAGAATTCAAACACAAATGTAAATATGTGATCGTTCCTCAAACGTCCATATTCATTTCTCAACTGCTATTGAATAACCAGAAGCCGAATTCATAAACAATGAGAATGATAAGCTTCCTGAGGATAAGAATCAGTTCTTTTCAGCTCCTCGGGCCACATTCTGCCTGTCAGCATATGCGCCATAGCATGAACAGCTGTACGAGAACGAGAACAAGACCTGACCTGCTTTGAGTCTGTCCCCAGGTCTAATTCTTTGCTCAATGAATGTAATGCATGCCTGATGGATGACTGTGGGTCCTAGACCATCTCTGCTTGTTCACAAATGCAAGCTGCTGTGCCGACACGTGGAATCACCTTTTACTATGGCCAAGGTGAGAGCCTACTTAAACTGCGTGGTAGATGCCCCTGGTAAGTGATTTCACGACTTGGGGTAGTGACTCTAACCCATGGGTCTCAACCCCTTTGAGGTTGTGTATCAAATATCCTGCATATCAGATATTTACATTACGATTCATAACAGTAACAAAATTACAGTAACGAAGTAGAAACAAGATAATTTTATGATTGGGAGTCACCACAACAGGAGAAACTGTTTTAAAGGGTCACAGCATTAGAAAGGTTAAGAACCATGATTTAGGGGAAGCCAGGCAATAGGGCGACCCTGGAGGAAAATTACAGTGCCTGCATATTAGAGATGAAAAAAAAAAATTGTAATGTAACACATGGATCTACAGCACGGACATAAACCCGACACAGCCACTTGAAAACCCCATGTGGTCCCTAACTTACCTGTTTCCACACAAATAGAATGAAACTTTGATTACAATTATCTTTCACACAATCTACACAAGTCAATTATCAAATACCTTTTAAACTATTTATTTTCTTTTTCCTGGAGAGGGTTGTGGGCTATGTGTACACGAATGCAGGGCCTGTGGAAGCCAGAGGGTAACAGATCTGAGAAAGGTAGAATTATGGGCAGTTGTGAACCATCCAACATGGGTGCTTGGAACTGAACTCAGGTCCTCTGCAAGAGTAACAAGCGGTCTTAACCTTGGAGCCATCCCTCAGCCCATGTGGGATACTCTTTAAAAATGGTCTATATTATTTTATTTGTATAGTTGTTTTGTCTGTGTGTGTGTGCATTATGTGAGTGTCTGGTACCCATGAGGCTGGCAGAGGCACTCAGGTCCACTGGAACTGAAGTGACAGATGGTTCTGAGCCACCATATGGATGCTGGAAACTGAACCCAAAGACCTCTACAAGAGGGGCAATGCACCCTACAGTTTAATCTTGAAAGCTCAACAGATATCCTTAATAATGCTGGGTGACTCAAAGCCATTCATCATGCCAAGTACTTTACACAACCCCACTATGGTTGATTTGATTTTACCCAGGTTTAACCTTTTGATTATAAGTCTTGTCTCTGCATTACTTCATAAGGAGGTCTCCAGGGTCCGTCAACTAAAAAACTTACCCTATGGCCGAGGAGATGGATCAGTTGCTAACTGTTTGCTATGAAAGCATGAAGATCCAAGTTCAAACCCCCACAGCCTCATAAAAAGCTAGGCTCAGCGGCAGGCACCCATCTTTCTAACACTGGGTGCTGGTTGAGGTGACTACACATAGATGAGGCCCTAGAGGCTGATGCTCAGCCACTCTAGCCAAATCAGCGAGCTCTAGGACATGTGAGGTATCTGTCTCAAAAAATAAAGTAGAGAGAGACTGATATCCCAATGTCAACCTCTGGCCTCCATTCACATACACATATGTACACACACTACACCACACATATACAGACACGTGGACAAAGATACAGACAGAGACACAGAGGCTGAGCATGAGAGGACATGCATGAGTGCTTACACTAGGTGTCTTATCTTGTAGCTATCTGTGCAGGAGATAAGTAGAAACCAGGTACCCCCTGGAGATGTATGCCTTAGGGGCTGGAGAGATGGCTTAGTGATTAAGTACTGGGTCTTCTCCCAGGGGATCCAGGTTCAATTCCCAGCCACCACATGGTAGTTCACAACCACCTGTAAGTACAGCCTCGGGGGCGCTGATGCCTTTTTCTGGCCTTTATGGACACCAGAAACTCAAGCGGTGCACAGGCATACATGCAGACAAAATACTCATACACACAAGACAAAGGGGGAAAACTGAAATATGCATTGTAGTTAAAACCTAAAACAATCATGTCGTTGTCCATTTTAAACCGCAACATGTATTTATGGCTCAAAAAAATAAGAAATAAACACGGAGTTGGAGTCTCTCTCTCCCAGTCTCTCCTGGGACTTAAAAACTTATCCAAATAGCACCAGCAAGATGGCTCAGTAGGGGTGCCTGCTGCCAAGGTTCAACACAACCTTAGTTCAGTCCCCTGAACCCATTTATGGAGGAAGGTAATAGATTCCAGAAGTTGTTCTCTGACCTTCATGCATCCCAAGGCCTATGAGTCCTGTACCCAATAAATAAAATTTTAACTTTCCAAAATGGAGGCGTGATTTTTATGGAGAGAAAGGCCAGAGCTAGAACCATCTATTGCAGGCAAATCTGTGACGAGTTAATAAGACAGGATTTCTCTAACAAATGATGCTAAGGCTACTGAAACAGAACTGCACAGAAAATAATTCTCAAATGACAACATCAACAGCCTCTTTCAAATGTTCATTCATCATTTAACAGATACTTGCTTGGGACACAAATATATGCTAAGAACTGTTCTAAGTGCTTGAGATAAATTGCCTGGTATACCAAAGATCCCCAAACTCATTAGGCTTACATGCTGGCAAGGGAAGAGATCCAATAAACAGAAATACAACGCATGTATAATTATGTTAGAAGATGAAACATTCTGTAAGAAAAAAAAAGACAGCAATCTAAGGGGATGGTAAGTGCTAGCATGCTGGGCAGGGACTGTCAGGGACTCACTAAGGGGTGACTTCTGAGCAAAGACTTGGACAGAAGGATAGTGAACCTGAAGACTGTATGGAGATGGAGCCTAGAGGGAGGGGGTTAGGGAGAGGTGTTCAAGCCAGAGAACAGGGTCTTAGCAACACCAAGTAAGGTACTGACGTAGGGAGTAGCTCACAGATACACTGCAGGCCTAGCATGTTTGAGACCCTTAATTTAAGCCCTAGTACAAATAATAGAAAGGAAGAGATGTGTAGAGGAGTAGAAAGGGAGGCAATGGAAAGGAGAGAAATGGGGAGAGAGGCACAGAGAGGGGAAGGAGAAAGGAAATTGAAAGAGGGAAGAGGGAAGAAAAGAAGGGAACAGGAGTGAAGAACCTTTTAGCTAAAGTGAACTCAACCAGCAGGGGAATGGTATGTTAGTCCATAAGGAAGCCAACAACGGAGCCAGAATATAAAAGGCCTTTATATCCTACGGACTCTTATCTGTCCTGTAGGAAGTGGTGTACCACTAGGCCAGCCCATGTAGCCAATGGAGAGCACAGGACAGCCTAATGAGGGTTTTGACTACCCACACAGTGAGTGGCTCCAGCCAGGTGGCAGCAGAGGAGGTACAAGGAGACCAGATTTGACAAAGACCCTGCCTGGGTGCCCGTGCTGCCTTGAGCTCCGTGATACATGCCCGTCACTTTATTTCATTTGTTTTCTCATTGCATCAGGCTGCTCTGGCATCTGGCCAAACTAAATGTTAACTTCATATCCCTTCCCCCAAAGAGAGAAACAGATAACACAGTAAGTGCAAAAAGCTTTAAGAAAGAAAGGGGGGGCAACAACATTGGGGTTTTGTTGAATTTACAGTCCTCAGTTTCTGTGTTAATAAAGGCTTATTTCTATCAATCCTTGAGAAAATTATGATTGTTTACATCTGTTCTGTGACCTTTAACATTTTAGCCAAAGATTAAAACCTCTTACGATATGATTTATAAATGTATAGAAAACTGAAAGGAAACAGTGGGACTAAAATTAACTTAGTATACTATAACTTAAAGCATTGGAGATATTGAGAGTCGGGGGATTTCATTTCTTTGTGAAAACACTGATCAAGAACAGTTGGTTGGAGCTCGTCTGTCCGCCATTTAACTTCCCGTGACCTACAAGCATCAACTGCAGGCCTTGGTGAGAAGACATACTCCCTCTCTGTTGGAATCAGCTTCCAGACGTTTCCCTGTGCTTCCAACAGGAGGAAGTCCCTGTGAGATATTTCACCCTGTGCCTCCTCTGGGACACTGCCTTCCTGCCACCCTGACTATCCTCGTTTACAAGAAACCCATCTTCTCTGTGTTCTGCTGGCTGTGTGTGGAGTCCTTCCAGAGGAGTCACTGTCTCCAAACCACTTTTCCTTCTTTAACTCCCTCGCTCCACTGGAATTTTTTTTCTTCTAGGGGTATCCCCCTTTTTCCTGGATTGACTTTGTCCATACCAGCCAAGTTCCATCTTGTTGATTTTTACATCTTTTCTGTGCACAAACGAGCAGGGTCGCCCCCACACTCTGCTGCCTATGTGTGATCTGAAAAACGGATGCGGGGAGATGCCACGGACTAAGAGTGACCTGAAACCTCATGACATGTGTACCTGTGGTTCGACAGTGACTGGTGTTCACAAGTTAATGATGCTACAGAAACCGTAGGGAAAGCCTAGGGTTTCTAACGTGTGTGTGTGTGTGTGTGTGTGTGTGTGTGTGTGTGTGTGTGTTTGGCGTGTATTGTTTCTAGACATGTTCTTGGGTAGTCCACATATTCAGATGACCTTGATCTTCTGTCTCCACCTGCCATGCACTGAGGTGAGTGTGCCACTGTCTCTGGCTCTCTTCAGTCGTTTTTATTGGCAGCAATGTCACCCTGTTTAGACTATGCTGTGACTGCCTAGTTTCAGTCCTCTACCAGCAGATGAGCTCAAGGTCTTCCGACAGTTCTCTCCCAGTGCTCACATTTTGCAGTTCTGAGAGAGAGGGAAAACGAGGAGAGAGAGGCTCCCCTGTGCAGTTTCAGTGGGAGAAGTTCAGTGTGCCTTTGATGCTTTACATTGACGTCTAGGTCTGGCTTAGTCTTCTAGAGAGGGGACGACAGGGTTACTAGCTTTCCTGACTAGGCGTGATGTGATCTGATGCAAGGTGTTCTGGCTTCAATCTTTTGCTGGGACAAAATTGGTTGGGGAGGCAAGAGTTTTTTTAGCTTATGCCAGGAAAGGGAGGGTAGGAATTCAAGACCTACCCTGGAATAAAAACCATGACGGAATGCTGCTTGCTGACTCACTCAACTCACTTGTGCTCAACTAAATTTCTTATCCAGTCCAAGAAAACCTGCCTAGGGACAGTACTGACCATAGTGGGCTTGGCCATTTTACATCACTCAAGACACTGGGGCACAGATATGGCTCACGGGGTGGGGGGGGAATAGATTGAGGCAATTCTTCAGTTGAAGTTCTCTTTCCCCAAACAACACTAGATTGTAACAAGGTAACCACAATGTTTTTTATCTCACAGACAATAAGCTGCAGAAATAAGGGCCTGCTCTATGCTGGTGATTGGTATATGAAAGCTTATTGCAAGGGAGCATGTAAAGGATTACGGGCTAAAAGCCTGCAGTCACCCTGGGCCTGGGTAATGTCAGCCAAGAAGAAGCTAGACAGGAACATCCCACTCTCAGGCTGGACGGAGACGCCAGACCTCTTATTTTCTTTCCACCACCCAGAGATGGCGACCGGCCAAACAGAAATCTGAAGACCGCATTGTGTCTGAACATATACAGGTTCTAGCAGGGCTTTTCTAGTCCATCTTTGAAGCAAATGCTTCTGTCAGAAAGGAACTTTGTGTTTTCTTCCCTAAATCAGAGCATTCGTCAGGGCTAAGAAATTTTATTGTACAGATAATATCCAGGCAGGCATATGCCTCACTAAAACCCTGATGGTCTCATCATGCACCATCAACGATTTCCAGAGAGGAGAAAGCTCAGTTTCCTGACATCAAAGACTTAGCAAACTGAAAGGCTGAGATGTCAACAGAAAAAAAAAAAAAAAAGTCTTATGTGCCTTTTTACAAACATCAGAGGAACAGAGAGAAACAGCGATGAAGGCTCAGACACACCATCTTGTCAGCACCCACAGATTGTGTCATTTTAGTTTTTATTTTTGTTTTCTTGTTAGAGACTAGGTCACACAGGACCCAGGCTAGCCTCAAACTTGTCATGCAGGCAAAAGCTGGCCTTGAGCTCTTGATTGTCCTGCCTCCACCTATGAGTCCTGGGACCAACATACCTGGGAAGGATCTATATTCTCCTTTAATATGCCCCAACATACAGATATGTCTGCTATTCCTCAATACCCTGCCGTTCGTCCACTCTTCCTACCTCAACAAGCGATGCTGGCAATCAAGCAGTAATCAACACCAGACACCTAGGAGCCTTCATATGTATTTCCTCTTAACTGTCTTCAGGAGTGTGGATGTGAAATGCCCCTCCCCCACCATAGGCTCGTGTATTTTCACACATGATCCCCAGTTATGTTGCTGTAGTTTGGGGATATTATAAAAACCTTCAGGATGTTTTTACCGGAGGAAGTGTGTCACTGATGCTGGGCTTTGAGGGTCTGTAGCCTGGTCTCGCTTCCTGTTTTCTCTCTGTCGGCTTCTTGTGTGCCAAAGAAATGTGGCCAGCCAGCTTGCTGCTCCTGCCACCATGTCATGCCTTCACAGCCATTATGGTCTCAGCCCCTCTAGAACTGTAAGTCAAAATAAACTCTTCCTTCTGTAAGTCACTCTTGGTCATGGTGTTTTGTCCCAGCAATAGGAAAGTAACTAACGCACTGCCTATGCCCTGCAGCCTGCACTGCCTGCTTTCCAAAGGCAGCACAGGTCAACTCCTCCACAAGCCAGGCTCTATGGGAGTCATCGCCTCCTCCATTTCAGCATCCATTCACATCATGCTCCAGGGGCCATCGCAGGGAATGACCTCTGTGGTGAAGGAACTGAGGAGACGAGGATGGGGCACGATAGCAAAGAACAGAGAGTACTGTGTATGAAGACCCCAAAGAATGTAGGAACCAGATGGGCAGAGATCTGCAGAGGAGCATTTGCAGCAAATGGGGAAACCAGGTCCTGAAATTCAAAAGATTAGAGCTGTACAACTGAGAAATTAGAATTCCTCAATTGTGTGTGTAGCTGTATGGCTGTGAACTAGGTGGGCCTTATCTAGTATTCCAAACTATTTGACAGAAAACTGAAAACACAATCATGAAGCCATTTGAAACATAGCAAACAGCACATCTTCATAGACACCAAAGTAGAAGAAAGCATCCCAGAAACCTTGAGTCAAAGGGAATTTCTTCCTTCTTATAAATTCTTGAAACTATTTTACATTTCTGCAATAGTTTAACAGCTGTGAAAGCATGAAACTTAGGGTTAATAAAAGGTAAGGGAGGGCTAAGGAGATGAGTTAGTGAGGAAAGCACTCACTATGCAAGAATAGATAAGAGTTCAGATCCCCAGAACCCAGGCAAGAGCTGGATGAGTGTGACAACTCAGCTGTAGTGTTAATGCTGAGGCAGAGATAGGGGATCCTTGGGCAAACTAGCTAAGACTAGCCAACATAGCAAGCTCCTGGTTCAAACAGGAGACCCTGCCTCAATCGATAAAATGGAGAGCAATAGAGGAAGACATCCAATGTCAACCTCAGGCCTCCACATACATGTGCTCACATATGCACATGAACTTCAACACTCTCACATGCAAACACACATGTACATTTGCATAGCACACACATATACATATGCAGAAACACACACACGCACAAGCACACACACAAGATTAAGACCTAAAATAGATTAGATAATACGTGTCAGTTAGCCGAAAGTAGCTTATAAAAATGAGCAATTAATCTGATCTTTGTAGAAAGCAGTAAGCTTTCAATAGTATTCTACTATAGGAGAATGAACACCAAAGGGTTTTGAGCAAACCGTGGAAAACTGCTAGACCAGATAAAAATAAGGAACAGATTTCAGGGAATCAGACTCCACATCATTCAAGAGAGAGAGGGGTTTGGCTTTGACTGACATATTCACCAAGAAATCACAAACACACACTGCGTCTATTTCCACTTTCCAACTAAAAGCAGTATGAATAAAGCAGACGCCTGTGACCCTAGCCCGCGGTGGCCTGTATCTCTCACATGGCGCTAAAGACAGGCCCATTTAGCAAGACCTCTGTTACACTCATCTTCATAAACATGCTGAGGCCAAGAAAGTTATCTGACCCTCCCACACCGACAAGTAGATCAAAGAGATGATTGCCACAGAAAATATGTTTCTATTCACACATAAAAGAGCTACAGCCACACAGAGCCGAGCCAAGTACTTTAGCCACCAATGGTATCTCTATCCCGGAAGAGCTCTGGCATAACTTTTAGTTTTTGAGATAGGAACGAGCAGAGTTATGCATCTGCAGGACAAGAAGGAGGGGAGCACGTGGCTACAAGACAGCGAGATGGACGTGGCCTGTATCCAAGGCTTGCCTAATACATACATAGCCCAAGGAGGACCCTGAACTTCTGATTCTCCTGCCTCTACATTCAAAGAACTGGTGCCTGAGCCGGCTACCCTCCCAAGTTTACGTGATTTGCAGGTCGAATCCAGGGCATTCTGGATGCTGGACAACACTACCAACTAAGCAATATCCCCAGATCCTCAAATAAAGTATTAATAGACTAAAATAAACTCCAAATTCCCTTAGCATCTATACTGGCAAAGCCTAGTCTACAAACTGATCTATGCTTCTATACACTTAAATATATTTATTCATTGTACCTTGAAGTATTTAGTATCTAGACAAAGCAGATGGGACATACATATGGGATATATAAGTATGAATATATGTACATATCATACATATTGGCTTATTTATATTTTAGAGAAGACCATGTGTTCAGGGTGGTATGGCTGTTGATATACGCATAGTTTAGAATGTTGGACACCATCCTCCTCCTCCTCCTCCTCCTCCTCCTCCTCCTCCTCCTCCTCCTCCTCCTCTCCCTCTCTAAATAATGCCAGAGCCCACAAAGAGCAAGTGCCAGTCACACGACACAGTCTATGTTAAAATTCTAAAAAGAAACCACAGCATGCTAATTAATCCGGCATTTTGAGTAAGGATTCTGAGAAGCCTTCATTTTAATAAAGAATGCTAAAAAGGGCCTGTTTTAAGGAAGGATACTGAAAAGGCTGCTTATTGCCTAGTACTGTTCTACAAGAGGATGTGAAGAGATTAATTTTAGAGGCAATTTTTAAGATCTGAATCTATGCATCCAAAACTCATTATTTCAAGATAAGGCAATTTAACTTTTGAGAACACCATCCTTTCTCGTGTGATGATACATCAAACATATTTGACCTTCATCAAACATATTTCTCTTAGACTGTATGAAGTAAGGATAAATTTTCAGGACGCAGTAAGGTAATATAACACATAGTATTCTACTGTAAGAGGGTAACTAGCAGAGGGCTTTCAACAAATGCAAGGAGCTTGATCTAATACCCATGTTGTGTAGACTGTTATGTAGCATGTTCATGCTCTTCTCCCACATGTCTGTCTCCTCACTGCCATGCATGAGCATAGCATCTATCTGTGCACGGGCATAACACCTACCTACGCATTCACAGCTGTTTCACAGGCACAGCCTCTATCAGCATCCATAGCTCTGTGCTAGCCTTTATCAATGCATCCCTACTCTGTGCATGGGCATAGCTTCTGTCTGTGCATTCATGAATTTGCTTTGGGGAAACAGAACAAGATAAAAGTTTTCCCATTCCAACCTTCCATGCATTTCTATTGCTGGTGAAACTATTAAATTTTCTTTCTTGCTAATGATAAATCTAATTTTTTAATTAAAATGATAATGACCATCCAGTGTAGCAGACACTACAACTCCCACAGTTTCATTGTCTTTTGAATTGATTCTCTTTTCTTACAAATAGTAAACAATGCCGATGAGGGCTTTTCTCTGGCCTGGAAATCCATCAGTGAGCCAGGAGTTTATGCCCAACCATAACGATTCATGCTAAGAATCAAGATGGGCAATGGTGCAGTAAAAACTAGAACCTCTGCTCAGATGTAGCCTGTGGTAGCTCAGTAACCAATTGGTTTCCCATAGTGAGGGGAACAAGGACTATTTCTAACAGGAACTCAATGACTGGCTCTTTGGCCTCCCCATCCCCCAAGGGAGGAGCAGTCCTGTTAGGCCACAGAGGAGGGCTTTGCAGCCAGTCCTGAAGATACCTGATAAAACAGGATCAGATGAATGGGGAGGAGGTCCCCCCTATTAGTGGACTTGGCAAGGGGCACGGTGGAGATGAGGGAGGGAGGGAGGGACTGGGAGGGAATGAGGGATGGGGACATGGCTGGGATACAGAGTTAATAAAATGTAACTGATAAGAAAAAAATAAAATTCAAAAAAAAAAAAAAAACAGTCCCTGCAGAAAGGCAGGTTTCTGCCCATCTGTTTTTCTTGAGTGTATACTGATGCTGTAGAGATCACCTACAGGGTAACTTGTACCACAAGGAAAATTCAGGGTTTAGATTTTAGGACTGGATTTGAAAAAGCATGGCCTTGAAATCACAAGGAGTATCAGCCAGGTAACAAAGGTCAAACCAAATGGATAGAAACATGACAGACTTAGTCACACATGAAAAGGAAGATGATTCTGTGTCACTGAAATCTTGTAGCTGGGCACAAGGAACCTCCTGGGGCCAAATCAGGGAACTGGGTTTCCAGCCTTTGTCCTGGGGGGATCCATGGGGCTGTCCTGGGCAGTTAATCTCCCACTTTGCCTTAGCACTCTCACATGTCAGGTGGAAAGCCAGTTCATGATAGTAATTTGTAGTCATTTACCCTCAAACTATGAGTTAACAACAACACAGATTAAGTAAAAGGGACATTGCTCTTGAGTGAGCCACACCCAGGGTTCATATCCCAACATTTCCCTTGTTCCTTTGTAGTCACTGGAACTGTCTTTTTTTTTTTAATAATCTATAAAAATAAATGAAACCATATTATAAAGGATTGTTTTAAGGAACTACATTAATCATGAATATAATTTGTACAAAGTACCTAAGAAATGCTGCCCAGAATATAAAAAGATGATAAATAATTGTTCCCTTCTCCTTCCTATATCTGAAAGGATTAAATTCATTTACAAAACACAAGACAGAGCCAATTCTTGCAAATGAAGAGGATTTTGTACTCAGTTAAGGTATTGACAGTAAGAAAACATATGGTTATGAAATTAATTTAAGTATAAAAGGAACAAAATGTGGAACTATCAAGAAAAATAGAGGGATGTGTTATGGGATGGCCAGAGCTGAGCCCTCTAAAGACATTAACCATCATCTGTACAATTCTACGAGTGACTGTGTGAAATATCCCAGCTAGAAAGCACAACAAACAGTGTCCAGCAAGGAGAAGGGCCTGGGGTCTCTAAGAGAAAGGCACTGAGATGAGAGGAAACAGGACAGAGATACAGCAGTACGATTCCAGGGGCCCCTGTAGACTACAGAAAGGGCTTTAGCATGCAGCCGAGCAACATGAGAGCCAGTTGCAATCAGCGGACTGCAGACTTTAGCATGTTCCCACTGCAAACACCTCACTTGGGCTGCCATGCTATGGATAGAACTTATTGCTGTGGCCACATCAAACACTGACAGTACCTACCATCACTGTCACATGTGTAAGTGTTGGGGAAAAGTTGTTCAAAGGTAGAGTCAACAGGATTTGCTGATGTGGGGTGAACAGGGAGGATAAAGAATGATCACAAGATTTTATGGTCAAACACCTGGGTAGACAGTGGCACCAAGAACGGAGATGAGTAATGCCAGGGAAGAGGCAATTTGCATTTGGGGAGGCGCTGAAGGTCAAGTTCCCATGTGTCTGACTTGTGAGGCCTTTCATCCAATGGAGAGGTCAAGAAGGCGTCTAGATTCACAAATCTGGAATCCATAGGAAATGTCATGGCTGATGATGAGTATTTCATTTCTTCAAAGTGAAGGATATATCTAAAGACATAATACTAAGATTGCCGATGGTACAGACAGATAAATGAGACAAAAAGGGCTAAAACTCAACCTCACCTTGCAGCTTATCAACATTAGGAGTTCAGAAGGTACAGGTAATTCAACAAAAAAGAGCTGAAGAGGATGGCCTGTAAGGGCAGAGGAAAACCAGGGGCCAATTGAGAAAAAGACATAGCAACCTTGAGCTACAGGAGAATGTTAAACAGATACCAACTGAGAAGAAGGCTGAGGATTCCCATGGCATTTGACAGCTGATGGTGTTAGTGGACTCATCAGGTGCCCTTAAAAGAGAGACGGAAAGGAGATCCAGAAGGAAAAGGATTTACGATGGAACGGAAGGGGAAGATGCAGAGTGGTGCATGCGGTCAGAGCTTAAAATGCACCCTCAGCAAACAGAACAGTAAGTAGCTGGAAAGGATGAGCAGCTAAGAAAAGAAATATTGGATTGGGGAGGAGAATCCTTTAATATTTCAAGCACTCTTAGGAACTATGGAGAGAGGTACAGAGAGGATATACTCAAATAGACCAAACTGACCTCATGTAAATACAAAAACAGATGGTTAAATACACACACACACACACACACACACACACACACACACACACACCAGGATGGGCAATGAGGAAAGGCACCTGAACTTACCCTGTAGTCTTCACACTCAAGCATAGGCACGCACATGTGCACCTGCACACGCATGTACCCATACTTGAACCAGCACGCATCACTGCACCACACATATACACATACGTGGCCCCATACACAAAAGGGCCAGCATACACATGAACCTGCATACTTGAACACACACATCTACACAATGTACCTGCACACACATGAAGACAATACACACATCCACACAAAGAAATAACAAAATTAACTTGTTCTGTTATCCACTTCTCCTACGTATCATAAAGCTCAGACTAAAGAGATCACACAAATCTGAGATGTCATCCAGTAGTTAATAACCATTACCATCTGCATCAACAATGAGGACTAGCAGCAGAGATCATGAGCAAAGTCGCAGGCGCTCTGTGCAGCATGGCCAGCCAGCAACATTGAGATGGGATCATTCGCAAGGGCCATGAGCAGTCAAGGCCAGCAGACAGGCACTAAGGAAGACGTCACTTGCCATTCAATATCTGATCAAAGACATACAATTCATCAATCATTGTTTTATCTTGCGGTTAAGAAAATTGTCCATCAGGACACTTCATGTTTGGCCATCTTTCTAAGTCCTTAAAAACACAAACTGAATTCTTTAGAGCTGCCTGTGAGAAGGTGAGGTCCTATCTGCCTCCATCTCTGTCATGTAAACTAAATTCCTCCCTTTTCTGATTGACCTGGACAGCAGATCAAATACACAATTCTATTAATTCATATTTCTCCAGCAATAGGAAGGTGCACAGGGTGCATTTTAAGCTCATACATTAGCTACCTGAGTGACTATTGATGGTGAGGATGGGTAATAAAACAAAGAAAATATCCCAGAGTTCATGTCACAGCTGTCTTTGCAAAAGATGCTATCATGGTTGATGAACGGTACACTACCTCAAGTCTGATTTTCCCTCTGAAATGGATGGATTTTTTTCAAATGTATCCATCCTTCATTTTAACTTCCACTGGGCCTATAAACTCTGATGCTTTAGGACCTGTGTTTGCGGTGTCAAGCCTTACAGAACCTGTGGGTCTGCTCTGCTCAGTGGACTATTGGCACTTACAGACCCACCTAAAATAAGGCAGGTTCTTCAGGAAGCAGCCACACGTCTCTCTCACCAAGACTTCTCTCCCTTTTCCTTCCTCCCTCACAAGTTTGGCTCTTCCTTTCTCCAGCTACCCAAAAGGCTCCCAAAGAGAGAGGTCTTTGTTCCACAAAACCTTTCTCTTCTGTGTGGCCTCCCATGGTGCTGTCAAGGGCTGCCTATTAAGCTGTCATCAGAGCCCTTTCCCCAGTCAGCTCTGGAAGGTGGAAGGCTCTGCCACAATGGAGCTTGGAACCCACCAGCAGCTCACTAGACGGTGACGTCTGAGTGGGCCCGAGCTTTGTTTCTTTCCCTGTGGAGTTACTGTAAGGGCCTTATTCAAGATCAGCCGTGACAGGGACCCTTCTGCAATGAATGGCTGAGGCAAAGTGGGCACTGGAACTGTGCAGATCTATAATTTAAGACCTGAGAGCAGGGAAGGAGAAATAATACAAAACCTGAGATAAAAAGAAAATGACAAGAAAAGTGTAACTTGGCTAAAAGGATTTTAAAGAAAGAAATAGTTTTCAGAACTCTGAATGCTTCCTCTTCTAGGACTATTTAATTCTTGTAAGTAATTTTTTTTCTTTTTCCTTCTTGTTAAAAATATGAAAGGACTATTTATGACAAGGGACATGGTGCTAAATATCTTTTCTTTAAAATTTAAATAAGGGGGTGTGACTTAGTGTTCTTGCTAAGAAGTACCAGGTTCTGAGTTCAGTCTCCGTCCCCACCTCCCCCAGCATTGCAACTAGGAAAAGAAACAGAAACAACTGTTCAAATTGAAATATGAAGCAGATGAGAGTTAAAAAAACCAAAAACCTTATACTAGATACAGTATGAGGACAAATTTTAAAAATGTAAAAGTGGCTTTTGGTTAATAACCAATGATCATTTGCAAAATAATGTGCAGGATCATAAAAATAAAGTCATAAGTTAAACAAAATTTTATATTCATGTTCAGCTAAAGCTGGCAAACAAATGCCTTTGGTTCTCTGTGGCATGGCTGGCTCTACTGATTAAACATGCACTCCTTAAATCAAGCCATCCAAATGTACATTATTTTAAGAAGAGAGAGGTGCACTTGGACTTCAGTTTTGTGCAGGGTGATAAGTATGGATCTATTTGCATTTTTCTACATGTAGACATCCAGTTAGACCAGCACCATTTGTTGAAGATGCTATATTTTTTCCATTGAATGGTTTTGGCATCTTTGTCAAAAATCAGGTGTCCATAAGTGTGTGGATTTATGTCAGGGTCTTCTGTTCAGTTCCATTGATCCACCATTCTGTTTCTATGCCAGTACCATGCAGTTTTTACTACTGTTGCTCTATAGTACAGCTTGAGATCAGGGATGGAGATACCTCCTGAAGATCTTTTACTGTAGAGAATTGTTTTAGCAATTTTGGGTTTCTTGTTATTCCATATGAAGTTTTTTTTCAAGGTCTGTAAAGAACTGTGTTGGTAATTTGATGGGAATTGCATTGAATCTGTAGATGGCCATTTTTACTATGTTAATCCTGCCAAGCCATGAGCATGAGAAATCTTTCCATCTTCTGATACCTTCTTCTAATTCTTTCTTCAGAGACTGGAAATTTTTTTCATACAAGTCTTTGACTTGCTTGATTAGGTTCACACCAAGGTACTTTATATCCTTAGTGGCTATTGTGAAGGGTGTTGTTTCCCTAATTTCTTTCTCAGCCCTTTTGTCTTTTGTATACAGGAGGGTTACTGATTTTTTTTTAGTTAAGTTTGCATCCAGCCACTTTGATGAAGGTGTTCATCAGCTGTAGGAGTTCCCTGGTAGAATTTTTGCGGTCATTCAGGTATACTATCATATCATCTGCAAATAGTGATACTTTGACTTCTTCCTTTCCAATTTGTATCCCCTTGATCTCCATATAAAACCATACACACTAAACCTCTTAGAAGAAAAGTGGGGAAGAGCCTTGAACTCATTGGCACAGGAGACAACTTCCTGAACAGAACACCAACAGCACAGACTCTACGAGCAACAATCAATAAATGGGACCTCATGAAACTGAAAAGCTTCTGTAAAGCAAAGGACACTGTCATCAAAACAAAACGACTGCCTACAGATTGGGAAAAGATCTTCACCAACCTTATATCTGACAGAGGGCTAATATCCAGTATATATCAAGAACTCAAGAAGTTAAACAGCAACAAATCAAGTAATCCAATTTAAAAAATGGGGTACAGAGCTAGAGAATTCTCATTAGAGGAATATCGAATGGCAGAGAAACACTTAAAGAAATGTTCAACATCCTTAGTCATCAGGGAAATGCAAATCAAAATGACCCTGAGATTTCACCTTACACCATCAGAATGGCTAAGATCAAAAGCTCAAGTGACAACATATGCTGGAGAGGTTGTGGAGAAAGAAGAACCCTCCTCCACTGCTGATGGGAATGTAAACTTGTACAACCACTATGGAAATCAACCTGGCGTTTTCTCAGACAATTAAGAATAGTGTTTCCTCAAGATCCAGCTATACCACTTCTAGGCATATATCCAAAAGATGCTCAAGTACACAATAAGGGCATTTGCTCAACCATGTATGTAGCAGCTTTATTTGTAATAGCCAGAAGCTGGAAACAGCCCAGATGCCCCTCAGTGGAGGAATGGACACAGGAATTGTGGTATATCTACACAATGGAATATTACTCAGCAATAAAAAAACAAGGAAATCATTAAATTTACAGGTAAATGGTGGGAACTGGAAAAGATCATCCTGAGTGAAGTATCCCAGAAGCAGAAAGACACACAGGGCATACACTCACTCATAAGTTGATATTAGACATATAATACAGAAAGAAAGTAAAGAAACTAATCAAGAAGGAGGACGCCAGCTAAAATGCTCAATCTCCATTCAGAAAGGCAAAGAGGACGGATATCAGAAGAAGGAGAAAATAGGGAACAGGACAAGAGCCTGCCACAGAGGGTCTCTGAAAGGCTCTACCCTGCAGGGTATCAAAGCAGATGCTGAGACTTATGGCCAACCTTTGGGCAGAGTGCAGGGAATCTTATGAAAGAAGCGAGAAATAGTAAGTCCTGGAGAGGACAGGAGCTCCACAAGGAGAGCAACAGAACCAAAAAATCTGGGCACAAGGGTCTTTTCTGAGACTGATACTCCAACCAAGGACCATTGATGGAGATAACCTAGAACCCCTGCACAGATGTAGCCCATGACAGTTCAATGACCAAGTGGGTTCCATAGTAATGGGAACAGGGACTGTCTGTGACATGAACTGATTGGCCTGTTCCTTGATCACCTCCCCCTGAGGGGGGGGGGGCAGCCTTACCAGTCCACAGAGGAAGACAATGAAGCCACTCCTGATGAGACCTGATAGACTAGGATCAGAAGGAAGGGGAGGAAGACCTCCCCTATCAGTGGACTTGGGGAGGGGCATGCGTGAAGAAGGGGGAGGAATCGTGGGACTGGTAGGAGAGGAGGAAGAGATTTACAGGGGAGGGATACAAAGTGAATAAAGTGTAATTAATAAAAATTAAAATAAAAAAGGAAGAGAGAGGTGAGGTGAGATAGAATTTCTATGTAAAAACCAAATCAAACATGGTAAGAAAACAAGAACTGCAACCCACCAGGCTAAAATAAGAAATGCAGAAAGGAAGGTTCAGCTGCTGTACGGGTAAACAGGAGACCACTGACATGACCGCAAGATTCAAGTGCATCATGACCCATGCTGCTCTGTGGAAGTGATGGGTGCCACTTGCCTTCAGAACAGCAGCAGCAGTCCCCAGACAACTGAATGACATACTGGCATGGAAAAGGTCACATAGAGGAGGAAAAAACAATCGAGAGCCTTTCGGAAGTGAAGCTAGCGACGGAGCATTGGCCTAGTACTCAGCAGGCCCAGAATGCCATCCCCAGCATGAAAAGGAAGAGGGTAATCAAAATTTTTCCAGCACAAGGAGACTTCAGACAAAAGCCACCTCTGGCATTAAAGAACCAGTGGACCACTGCTGCCCGACACACATGTTCAGTGTCTATCAGGAGAGATTTTTCAAGTTCTAAAGTCATCCACAAATCTCTGATCAATGCTGCTCTTTGCCCGCATTGTATTTCTGGAGAGTTGTCTCTGGGTTTGATACCTGGTTTGTGTTTTTTGAACCTCAATTCATATAAAGCCCGAGTCTTCTTGCATGTAGGCACTTACTGTCCACAGCTTTATTGCTGACCTTCCTCTGTTCCTAAGTTTTAACAGTAATGAATGTTGCCTCAGATGTTCTAAACTCCCCCTCGCTGTCCGTGGGTTCCACACACTAGCAGGTGCGTGGCTTCCTTTAAGCAGTCTGTGGAAACCTCAGATAACTGCTCGGAGAGCACAGTGACACATTACCATTTGTAAGAGAACCAAGAAGGCTTCTCAGCAGGCCGATTATGATACACAACAGAGCATCTTTCAGAGTCGCTGATGCAATAGGCAAACAGTGAGGGCTGAAAATTCATTTTGAACGGGGAAAGCCTGGGTGTTTTTATGAGACAGTCATTAGTTAAAAGCTGTTCTAACAGTGCGAGTCTCCGCAGGGATCCTGAGACTTCCCTAGAAGCGAAGAGACACAGATGCAGAAAGGTGAAGTTTTTCTAAACTTCTAAATGGCACCTGACACATGATACATGTCAACAGCAACAGCCAGGCAGAAGGAGGAGTCCCTCAGTTGTTTGGACGGGTAGGCTGCTCAGTGCTGCCTCTTCTTGCAAGAAAGCTCAATATTCATCTTCAAGGGGAGCCTCTCAGGCTCTACAAATGATGTGAAGAAGGATGGTGACACCTGAACTCCTCTGGACCATGATCAGAACCTTCCTCTTTATGATACACGTTTCTTCTTCCGTGGCAGAATGCCTGACATACGACACTTGACAGCTCAAAGTGGTGAGGTAAAATGAGGTAAAGAACCCACACTTCACAGATAATAAGAAAATGCAGTTCCTGAAACATAAAGTGCAGAACCAAATGCCATGCCTCTGTGAGCTCTGCCTCCGCCTTCATGGGGAACCCTAGATGTTCTCTCTTCATTCACTGCTATGTGTTTCAGGGAAAGCATTCCTTTCCCTGAAGGATGAGACCCATTTCAAGAGGAAAATTGTAGACTGCTGTTATCCTTTTTGAACTAACTACTGGGCAGTACCAACAGCTCTCTATACTGCCCTCACCACTAAGACAGATGAACATGATGACCGACTCAACATTGTGTATGACCACAGAGTAATTCAAACTCCGCACTGCTACCTGACAACTTCTAACAATCAGCTTTTGGGATAAATCAGATTCCACGTGTCCTAAGACGCATCACATGCTGACATACGTGATGCCTAGGATGCTTCATGTATGGATGACATCATAGACATGCTGACACACACGCGCACTGACCCAATCTCTGGCACATTGTGGCTCAGTGTTCTAGAGAAGACAGCGCTCCATTCAAGCCCTGCCCTACCAACAATCCATGTGACTTCTCTTTCCATTATTAGGTTTGTAGAGAAGTATGGTTTTCTGATTAGTGATCTGCCTCCTTCTTCAAATGCCGGCATCCCTCAACCTAATGATTAAAGCCTGATGTATCCCACCCTGTTCATTTCATCCCATTTCCATCCTATCTAAAATGATATCTGTAAATGTTCTTTGAAATGCTGTGTCATCTTAAGACAGTGGCCATGTCAAAAGCAGTTCTATTTTGCATTTGTTTACTTGCATAACATTGAACCATTTTTCCACAGGCAGTGAACCCGCTGAAAAATAATACCCTAATTTTAGAAACGATGTTTAGATGAAATCTTGGGGTTGGGAGGAAACTGCAAGGTTGTTGGCCACCTTACCCAGGAACGTCATGGTTCTCTCAGCTCCTGAATTTGGACTTAAGGAAGAGGTATTACTATATCACTCAGTGTACTATGAATGGAAATAAGAAATGTTAGATTTTCCTCCGAAGTGCCAAGAACAGCCCTCTATAACCTGATCATCTTGTCACTGTAGACCTAAGGCTTGGTTTAGAGTAGGACTCGAAACAACCACATTACTTGGTAACAGGACCATCGTTACTATGTACATTTTGTAAGTTTTTACCATAATTTTTCAACCTTAATGCAGTTTCAAGACTTTTTAGGCTAATATAAAAGTCTTTAGCTGCCCTATGTAAACCAAAGGTCACACTTAAAATTATATTTGGGTTGGAGTTTTTTGAAAAGTTATAGAATGTTCAGAGCTCGTTCAAGAATTCTGTGCCCTGAGAAGATATCCAGAGAGGCTTGGGAGCTTTTCCTAATGTCTCTGAAAAGAATGATAGATGTCTCAACATTAAGCAATGGAAGAGGTGAGATCTGCAGGAGAGTGTATAAGGGCTGGCAAGATGGCTCAGTGAAAAATCGTGATGAAAAACCTTCCACTTAATTTCAACATACCTAAATATACTGGCTGGTTTTATGTCAATTTGACACAAGCTAGAGTCATCAGAGAAGAGGGAACTTCAATTGAGAAAATGCTTCCTATAAGACCCAGCTGTAAGAAAGCCTGTAGGGCACTTTCTTAAGTAGTGACTCATGGGATAGGCAGGGATGCAGCCCGTTGTGGGCGGTGCCATCCTTGGGCTGGTGGTCCTGGGTTCTGTAGAAAAGCAGACTGAGCAAGCTATAAGAAGCAGGCCAGTGAGCAGCACTCCTCCAAAGCCTCTCCATCAACTCCTGGCTCCTGCCCTGCTTGAGTTCATGTTCTGACTTTCTCTGATGATGAACAGTGATGTGGATGGGTAAGCTGAACAAACCCTTTCCTCCCCAAGTTACTTTCGTCACAGTGTTTCATCACAGTAGTAGCAACCCTAGATAAGACACTAAGCAAAGTTTGAAAACTACCTAGAGGTATAACCTAATGTCCAGAAAACTAACTTTTAATCACCCCATCACCCTCCTATTCTTCCCCCAGTTCAATACTCAGAAAAAAAAAAAGAAAAGAAAAGTCAATTTACAGTTAGGAGTCTGTATGCAACATTTCAATTTACATATTTTAACTCATCCCCTGAAGTTAAGAAACTTGAAATTGTTTCAATGTGAAATATGTAAAGAAGCATTTTAACACCTAAAAGTCAATGACACACCATCCCCCACTAAACCCTTATTGCAGGTGCAAACTTGTATGTATTTCATTAGCTCTCTAATGAACATCTCATGAGGGTATTCAACACCAGCATTACAACAGTGAAACCCACCAACTAGAAAAGCTGTGAATTTAGTCTAGGTGTAGCCAGGTGGAAAAGCTAGGGGCCAGGGACTGGTGGATGAGGGCAGACTAAGGACCATTTCCAAGCATCCATCCAGCAGAGAAGGACAGCATCTTATCATCTAAGGATGTATATTCTGAGGATGAAAGCAAGTGACAGATGGGAGTCTTGCTTTTTTCCCAGAGCCTAAAGAGTTTCACTTTTAGATCAAGGTCACTTCAGAGAGCCAAGGAAAAAAAATGTTGGCAGCTCAAATAGTCAAGGAAAACACCTTCTCAGTGTTTCCCCTGTGAGCTCCCGAAGGCACTTCTATAGTAGCCCTTGGGAATATTCCTAGAACTGACCAATATGCTTGGTATCATAGGGTCCTAAAAGAGGCTTAATTTAGGGATACTTTTCCATTTTAGAATTTTTTAAAAATATGAATCCAAGATACATTCTCTGACAGCAGAAGTCATAATTATGGGAGAAATTAAAACACACAATAAACAAAAATTTTGCACATTAAGCCATAAACAGGTAAAGAGAGAAATAAAATGTAAAATATTGTAAGTTACCAAAAATGGGCACAATTTTTTTATTTTATTGTCATTGTTGTTGTTACTTTGCTCAAAATGTCAGGATTTGAGTCCTATGGTCTTTAAAAAGTGTAAAATTGAAGACGATGGTAAAGTCAGCTTTTATCACAAAAAGTAGATATTCTTGTTAAAATAATGCAATATAAAATTCAGTGGATCTTTTGTAGCCTCATTTCTGTTTCTGCAATTAAAACAAACAAACAAATCTGACAAAAGGCAATTCATGAGAGAAAGGTTTATTTTAGCTCACAAATCCAGGTTACAGTCTGTTAATGTCGGGAAGCCAAAGCAGCAGGAACTTGAAGCAGCTGGTCACTTTACATCCAGAGAGTGGAGAAAAATGGGTGCATGCTTTCCTATCAGCTTGCTGGTTCTTTTCCTCCACCCTTACACAGTTCAAGACTCTCTGTCTAAGGAATGGTGACACCCACAGTAGGCGGGTCTTCCCACATCCAGCACTTAAGATATTCTTCCATATGCCCACAATCCAAGCTAAGGTAGACAAATACAGCCTGCATTCTGATACAACTCAGGACCCCCACAAATGCCACGGTGGTTCCACCCACAGCGAGCTGGGCCCTCCCTCCCATTAGTCAAGAAAAATCCAAAAGACTTGTTTACTGGCCCATCTAATGGAGGCATTGTCTCTCTTCCTTCTTTCCAGAAGACTCTAGGTAGAGTCAGGTTGACAAATCTAGAAAGAAAAATCTGGCATGCCTGAAGGCCTTAAGTCTGACCCCCAGCAAGAAACAAAGCAGGCAAGCACTATAATTCTAGCATTAGGGAAGTAGAGATAGGAGGACCACAGGTTCAAAGTCAGCCTGGAATATGTGTGACACTGAGTCTGTGACACTGTTCATCTCTATCCAATCCAATTTGACTGTAAGATTTGCCTACATCCATGTTTACAATCCACATTACAATGGCTGGCAGAGTCACATTGAAGCTGAAGCTTGGGTTTGCTTAATGTCTTCATCAACTCACTTTTAAAAAGATGTATTACCCCTCAGAAACACTCCAAGAAATTCTTGCTAAGTTTTTAAAGTATATAATGGTCAGCCTGGGAAGAGCGGACATACTCACCATTAGTCTTGGCTTGACACATGATCATGCTAAGGTCTAGTTATTTGATAGCACATAACACACCCACCCAGAAAAACCCAGCATCAACAATTGCACAAGGGCTGCGGAGGCGGATCCATGGATAGCAGCGCTTACCTCACAAGCATGAGACCATGACCTTGACCTCAGTATCCACGTAAAAAAGCAGCGTCACATGTATCTGTAACGCCAGCACTGTGGGAGGCAGGGACAGGAAGATCACCGAAGCTGGATGACTGCCAGCCTGGCTCCAGGCTCAGAGAGAGACCTTGTCTCAAGAGAGCAAGTTGGAGAATAATAGAACAGGACAGCTCTGACCCTGACACAGACATGTGTAAGCTCACCCACCCACACACACACACACACACAGAGAGAGAGAGAGAGAGAGAGAGAGAGAGAGAGAGAGAGATAACACATCAAAAACAAACCAAAATTTACTGAAAGAAGCTAGAAGCTATCTGGAACTGTCATTTATACCATAAAAATTTCTTTATTGCTCAAAAATAAAAAGATTTGCTCAAACAAATGAAGTTTGCACAAGAAAAAAAAAAATTCCAAGAAGGAAATGGTGCCCTCTGGATCTGTATAAACAGCCTAAGTTTGCACAGTATAATTAAATGCCTTTTAGGTATTAAAATGGATTGGAGCACAGACACAGACACAAAGTCACAATCCACTGGAGTACAGGAACATCTCCAGCAAACGTGCCATAACTGCAAGGCAGGGGCTCTTCCATCTTCGCTCTTATTTCCCTACAATCCTTGGTTTTCTCCTGTATCTTTTCTCCCTGTATAAGGTATGAAACTGCAGCTACACATGGCTTAAGCTACACATTCCCATCCTATGGGGGATGAGGTACACAAGAATGCTGAAGGATGTCCAGCACAACTTTCAGTCATGCCAGCACCCAAACCCTTCCTCTGTGCACATTTCTTCACACAGAATAAAGAAGTTACTGTAAAAGTAAATTCATTTTAAGCAAGCTAGAGAACAGTAGGGTGTGTATGGCTGGTAGTAAAAAAAAACAAAACAAAACAAAAAAAAAAACCTCATCTTTGAAGACACCTATGGGGAAAAAACAAGCCAGTTTCCCATTCACTCACAGCCCTGGAGAGTTCTAGAAATGCTAAGAGAGTGCTCATCACACCTACATCTACGATGGAATCAACAGTTATTCACAATATCTCCTTTTGAAAAGAAAAGTGGAAAGAGGTTGGATGGGATGGGAGTGGGAAAATCTTAAAAGCATGGGGCTACTTAGCCACAATGACACCATTATTAAGACAAGCCTCCTTGGATAGGCTAGTTGGTCCAGGTTGCCTGTCCATGGATTCTAATTCCATAGACATCTCCCTTCACCAGATAACATGAAAAGGCACTCTGTGTCTATACCCCTTTGCTATATTCTATTTCAAAGTCTTAGCTGGTATTTGTGAAACAAAATCTAAGAAGGCACAGTATTTATAAAACTCATGTCCATTCTATGAACGCCAATGCTGGGTTCTCTGCCACAGACCCACACACTTGTAGCCAACATGAACTGTATTTGCTGAAGAAATTCTAAAAAGTACTCATTTGTTCTCTCCATACTTCTTCAGGAAAACATTTAACTGGCTTTCAAAAATCAAACAAGGCAAAACAGACATTAAAATGACAAAAAAAAATATGGTTCTTTATGTTTTATGTTCAGCTGCTTAGAGACTAGGCAATTCAGTCAACTACATAAACAATCTTGCCATGCCCATCTATCATGCTAAAATTGTACCCTTAAAGTGTGTGTGTGTGTGTGTGTGTGTGTGTGTGTATGTGCACGATAGCAGTCACAGTACAACTTTTGGGAGTTGGTTACCTTTAGTCATCTTGTGGGATTGAGTGATTGAATGGGGCTCAAACTTGGCTCACCGGGTTTGTGCTTAAGGTCATTTACCTACTCAGCCATCCTAGCAGCCCATCAATGTATTACTATCAATCACATAACTACACTGTGCAAAAGATCAAGAACCCACATATCCTAACTAAAATGTCGTACTCTTGGGCCAGCCAATTTATGCTTATAATGAAAAATGAATACAGACTTTCCTTCTGCAAACTTTCATCAGTTTCAAATACCATAAATGTCTCCACTGATCACTTCTTTGCCCTTGGTGAAGTAGCATCCCAGATGCTCTTCAATGACCAGTACAACTGAAACAGGCTAGATTCTGAGGGCACACCATTATCTCCTTCTGGAACTGCTTCCCGTGGGTGCTAAGGTGCCCAGAGAGTGCCTTAGGTGCTTTCCTAAGAAAAAAGAATTTCCATGTGCACTGTGTGTTACTCTCAAAGGCAGCAATCTGTTTTGAAACACAATGACTTCCCCTTGTCAGTATTAAATATATAAGCCATGCCACTAACAACATGGCAAAGTGCAGATGTCCTTCAGAGTAACAGAAACAAAGCACAAACACCTCAGTTGAGGAGAAGACATCTTTAAACCCCAGGACCCAGTGAGAGGGGACATATTCAGCAAGCAACAGGAACCCAGGAGAGGGTTCCTGCCTAGACTAGCAAATTTCCCACAGAATACATTCCAACCCGTCGCATTCCCTACTCTTAAGGTAATATAACGTTTTCACTACATTCTCAACATCGTCTACTCACCCTGCTGCCTTTACAGGGAGCCCTTCCTGCCCACACCTAGAGCCTGGCTCGAAAGGATTCCATCAACACCTACTCTGGACCTTGTTCAGTCCCTTCCCTCCCTCCTTGTGAGATGACTTCATCCATCTGGTAAATTTGGGAATGAGTGGGTGTCCTCGCCTCAGCTCTGCTTTTTCTTCCTATCGGGAATGAGCGCATTATCCAGAGAGAACAGGTCACACCATCAGGAAAAACATAGTATTGTTGACTGAGTTTGTTCTTTTCCAGGTTCTTCAGCACTTCAGGGGGAAATACGGATGCTGTTGACATATTCTACCTACAGACTGTACCAGGTCTCAGGCTTGTTTGCATCCATGGTAATGATGCTGGTTTCAAAATGGTGCCTGTGTCCTTACATATGCAAACGAGGTAAGCACCACATTCCCGCATGTATCCTCAAGGAGATCCGGTCTTAAGAGCTAAGCATTGTTCCCCCCTTCCTCCTAGCTAACGGATCTTGATAGCCTTTAGTACGGGCTCTTTCGGGTTCTTTCCCCATAGCTATGTGCCTCAAGGAGAGCCACGACCTCACTCCCAGCTGCACTGGATATTTTTACTCTGCTAATAACAATTATTTTAGTAATGGGCATTTGCCCAAAGTCTGGTTAATGAGACATAAACAGAAGTCTTTTGGGGAGAGAGGTTTTTGGAAAAACTTTTCCTCTCTTCTATTAAAAAAAAAAAAGCCTAGAAAAAAAATGGTCTTTCTACTTCCTCTGGATAGTCTCTCTGGACAGGGTGTCTGCAAGCCCTAGAGCCTTCTTGCTACTGATTACTAGATGGACTGCATCAAGAAGAATACAGATGAGCCACTAGCGTCGGGCCATTCTGGGTCAGAACTGTGATGGAAGCTGCCAGGATAGCATGATGATACACACAAGCCAACACTTGGTAGGCTGAGCCAGTTCAAGGCCGTGCTTGTGTACCACATTGAACCTCATCTCCAAAAACAATAATGCAGGGGGGAGGGGGAGTAACAAAAATAAATCATCTTTGGGCCTTTCCCCCCTACGATGGAAAGCACAGAGGGAAGTTCACACCCCACCCACAGCAAGAGCCAAAGCAAAAGCCCTGAAAACCACCTAGGCAGGTGATGACCAGGCAGCCACGCCCACAAAATCCAAAGTCAGTCCTCTCCCTCCCATGTCCTCCTCAGACATCAGGCCCCAGAGGCTTCGAAAGTACACTCAGAAGAGCACCGCCCTGAGGAGGCCCATTCTTGACCATCAGCCCCTCTGACCACCAAAGTACTAGAAAAGACAGAAGAGAGCGTAGATGTCAAATCAACAGTGCAAGATCAGAAAGGCCTGGACAAAGTGATGAGACATCACAAGGACCAACGCCAACAGCCTGGTCAGACCAGGTGGAGAGAAGAAGGCGTGTATCACGTTGCCTCCTGCCTGTGATGTTCCAGATACCGCCAACCAAACCGGGTCCTCCTGGCTAACATTAAACACACAATCTTTAAATGTATGGTATACACATATATACATACCTATCTACGCATAAACATATCTACACGCACACAGTCCAAGACATACATGAAAAACAGTCTCTCACTTATAGTCAAACAATCCCTGAAGACGCAGCCCTCAGAAATGGAAGAGGCCATATTCAGTCCCAGGTCTACTGACTCCCCCCACCCAGCCTGTTCCCTTAACTGGTGCATTCATTTCACTGGGGCTCAGAATGAACACCAGGAGCCCAAACCAAAGCCTGCTGTGAACAGCGAGAGTAGTGGCTTTGTGACTGTGACATGTCCCCTCTGCACTACTGGGCAGGCATCACATAACTTAATCCAGCAATTAACTTCAGCATTGAAAGACCAAATTCCCCATTGCAGATGCCTTCGAGAGAAGACTAGATTTCACTCACATTTCAGAGAAAGATTCTTTAAAAAAAAAAAAAAATGTAAAGCGCTGAGCCATTAGGATCCTCCCTGAAGCTTCCCCAGCCTACATCTCCTCTGCTATAAAAGCTAGCTACGCCGAGAAGCTGATGTCAGTGTCAAAGATAACACGCACAGTCACATACTCACGGGTGCCCAGCAGGTATCCAGTAAATAATAAACCACCATAGGTAATGGACAACAGTGCCGGAAAACAACCTGAGATCATGAAAATATCTGCGTGGCCTTATAGGAATCCTATGATTTCAATCAATAGGTCAACACTTCTACTCAGCAAGGATCCCTCTTAATGTTTACCCACCGTGAAAATGAAAACTAATGCTTTAATCATCCACAGCCATATTTATTGGCTCGGAAATGACAGAGAATTATTCAACTCTATTGATGTTTCCTCAATGGAAGCGAGAAGATGAAGGATGAATGTGCACCTGACAGCATCCGGCTGACTTTTAAATAGCTTGGAAATGTTAATAGGATGGCCACCCTGCATATCAAGGTAAAAATTTTTAAGCCCCAGAGTTATTAGTCACTAAATGATTTTAAATTCTGCTATTAATCCTCCTGTCTCCGTTAACTATCACTTCACATTCAGAATGGCATAGCCATAAACCCTTTAGGCAAGACAAATACAGCAGAGTCTGTGTTTACAGTGGACAAATCCCTGGGCTTGTGTCGTGGGTCCACTCCCCACCACCAACAGCTTCAGAGCGGACTTCTCCTGCAATGAGTAAAACCTTACCTCCTCAAGGTCGCCCTTTGTTTGCATAAGCATCTATATACCTACTGTGTACCTGATGCACTCATTCAGTGCTGTGCCAAGCCCTATATTAAAGGATTCAAGTAAACTGGAGCAACAACCTAGCGAGTCACACTGGCACCCACAAAGATTTCAGTACCTCAGACCTGCACCCACAACTCCTACACAGTCCTCACAGGGACTGGCTTTCCATTCCAGGCAACCAGACTTGGGGAGACGAAAAATAAGCGTGGTCTTCCATACTCATTTTCCAAATCTGAAATATAGCATTACTTTCTACTCTCATAGCTAAGTGAATTTTTAAAATTGCATTCATTGTGGTGTGTGCACATCTGTTATATGTGTGCACCTGTGTGCACTCATAAGCCTCGGTGCACATCTGGAGGTCAGAGGGTAACTTGCACAAGTTGGTTCTCTCCCATGATGCTGGTCCCAGGGACTACACTTACTGTTCCGTGTTTGGAGGCAAGTGCCCTCACCTGATGCTCCATCCTGCCAGCCCTATCCGGATTTTTAATGTAATTTATCTGAAAATGATTTACAGTAGCAGTCTTACTGTCCTTTTAAAAGATGTAAAGAGCCATGGGAAAGTCTCCTTGTTTATCTAATCTTTTAACGTCTTATTTTATTTGTGTAGTGTCCTGCCTAGTTTGTTGTCAACTTGACACAAGTCAGTGGTCTGAGAACAGGAATCTCAGTCGAGAAAATGCCCCCACCAGGCTGGTCTATAGGCAAGATGGTAAGACATTTAATTGATTGATGACTGAGCTTAGGGAGCAAGCCATTAAGCTTGCTGTCAGCTCTGCTTCAGGTCCTGCCCTGACTTCCCTCAGTGCGGCCTGAGAATTGTGAGCTGAAATAAATCCTGCCTCCCCAAGTTGCTTTTGTCCATGGTGTTTTATCACAGCGATAGAAAACCTAACTAAGACACATGGTAAATGAAACCAACACCTAGAGGAAATTCTCAGGGAAGGAAATTGTGCCTGGACTAAAGGTTTTCTCCACATGAGCTTCTAATGCCTAAACAAATGCCAGGACTTGAGCCCAGGTTAAAAAAGGGAGGGGGAAGACTAGGCAAGATGGTAACACACCAGAGATGTCCAGGTAGAGTGAGTCACTACCCCATGGCATCAGAGAAGTCTGGGGCACCATCTATAGGGCCTGCGGGAACCAACTAACCTCAGACACTGAAGTGGAATGGCGGAAGGGAGCTGCCTCCTCTCTTGCAGCTCTCTTGAGAAAGTAGCGCTTCACTCAGTTCCTGACAAGGCTACAGATTTTCTCTGTGGACAGACTTTTAAGTGACTGGGACATGGACAGTGGGGAGGTAGATTCAAAGTCACTTTGCCCTAGTGCTCCTGGCCCAATGTTTGAGCCAAATGAAAGCCAAAGTGAAGCTGCCAGTTCCCTCGTGTAACAGAATGAACCACAAGCACATAGACCCCTTCTCCAAGCTGGCTTGTCTGGGGTGAGGACCACCTTCCCTCCATTCTTCTCCTTCTCTGGCTCTGGAATGATCAAGCCTTGTATTTCCAAGGTCTATTCAAACGTCTAGATATATCCGTGCCCTGAGATGCCTCTTCTCTTGGAAGCTTCTTGTGCCAAGCACTTCACTTCTCACATTGATTTTGCAAATATATTCAATGAAGATTTTTATATTTAAAGTTCATCTTCAAGAATAAACTCACAAGAAAGCAAAAATAAATTTCGAAAAGGAGTGTATTGGATTTTGCTACCTCTATTACATATATTAAAATTAAATATAAAGTTGTAGTAATTAAAGCAATATGAGACATACAGTAGCAAAAAAAAATGTTTAGGGCCTCGTGTATAAACATTAAAACACCAAAAGTCAGCCAGGTAGTCAATGTGCTGGGACAACTGAGTACCAATTTGGAGGAATAAAGCTAGCATTCTCCTTTATGCTTTGCCTGAATAAATTTCAGATGGGGTTAAATATCCAAGTATTCCTTGTTTTTAATTGCTGAGTAGTATTCCACTGTGTACATATACCAAAATTTCTGTATCCATTCCTCAACTGAGGGACATCTGGGTTCTTTCCAGGTTCTGGCTATTATGTATAAAGCTGCTACAAACATGGTTGAGCAAATGTCCTTGTTGTGTACTTGAACATCTTTTGGATATATGTCTAGGAGTGGTACAGCTGGATCTTGAGGTAGCACTAGTCCTAATTGTCTGAGAAAGCACCAGATTGATTTCCAAAGTAGATGTACAAGTTTACATTTCTACCAGCAATGGAGGAGGGTTCCCCTTTCTCCACATCCTCTCCAACATGTATTGTCACTTGAGTTTTTAATCTTTATTTTAATGAGCTATACTTTGAAGTAGTCAAAGGAAGTAATAGAGGTGTGTGTCTATCTGTAAATATAAAGGCCCTATGCTATAAAACCAGCTAAACATATCACAAAGTAGAGAAATCATACAGAATTCATGAAGGTCAAAAAATCCTAAATTTGGCATGCAGAGATGTATAACCATGTTCCTAGAAAAAAAACAGACAAGGTGAATATTCAGAAGACCAAATGAGTGACCCGTGCAAACACAAGTTTGGCACCTTGGCTAGATCACCAAACCCTAGAAATAAGTCAGTATGTCATGGTTCCTACCTACAAGCCTAGCAAGTGGGAAAAGGTGACTGTAGCCCACTGTGGGTAATGTAATTTGGGGATAAATGAACATTATTCAGCATGGCTAGACATGTATATTACATTACATGTTGACTAAATATTTCCAGAAAGTTGTAAAATGTGTATGACATCTCAATACTATTCCTAGGAATTATTTCTTATGAAAATAATCTAAAAGCTGGGTAGGCTGGATCATATGCCTGTAATCTCAGCTCTTGGGAGGCTACTGCAAGATAGCCAACACTTCAAGAGTAGCCTGAACGAAATTACATAATGAGTTCTGAGCTAGCTGGGACCAGAGGGAAATCTGTTCCAAGAAAGGGGAAAAAACGGGAGAGGAGAAAAGGAAAGAGGAAAAATGACAGGAGGGAAGGGGACAGGAATGGGGAGCAAGGGAAGATGAGAACAGGAAAGAAAGGGAAAGAAGAGGGGATGGAGGGAATAAGAGAGAAAACTGAAGAATATAACAAGTTCTCAAAGGTATGTGTTCATGTAAGTTTACTCCCACACATCATGTTCAGCCAAAGACCTGAGGACTTGCAAAATGTTCACTAATAAGAGTATTGTACAACAGAATACTGTAAAGTTACTGAGTATGGATAGCTGGATTGATTAGTGTCCACAACATCCCAGAAATAGTCATAAATGAGGAAGGAAAACTAATATGTATAATGTAAAAGTATGGACGATGTGCTAGTGGCTCTCCTTGTTATGACCAAAACTCTGATGAAATCAACTTTAAGAACGAAGAGGGCTGGGAGGGGATGGTTTTTTGATTGTTTGTTTTCTTTATGGTTCATGGTGAGAGGGTACTGCCCATCATGACAGAAAGGCGTGGCTGCAGGAGGGTGAGGCAGCTGTTCACAGGATCTGCAATTGGGAAGCAGAGGCATGATGCTTGTGCTAAGCTCATGGTCTCCTTTTCGCCCCATCCGGGACCCCGGTATGTGGGTTGCTCACATCATGGTGGGCCTTCCCAGCTTCATTAACTCAACTGGTCACCCTGACAGACACCTGCAGAGGCTTGTCTTCCTGGTGATTCTAGACCTGTGGAGTTGACAACAGTAACCATCACAGCTGTTTCTACAACTAGAACATACTTTTTAATCAATAAAATCCAAAGAAACAAATGAACAAACCACTGCAAGGAACCACAAAAACCATGACCTGCCTGGAACTTTTTTAATTTGTTCTCATCTGTCAAACAGATTAGGATTTGCATAAAATGTGCAAATGCTTTTGTTGTTCTGTGCATACCTGACTACAGATAGTTTATTTCTCTATTTTAATTTCCCTCAGCTAATTAACTTCATTTGCTTTAGTTATCAGTATTATCCTATGTCCTACATGGGAGGGAACATTTCCCTTGAACGGATATTCTATTTAACAACCATCCTTAGGAGTAATGCATCATTTCACCTGGTGTGTGGCAGAGGGAGAGTGACCATCCTCATACACACACCACAGTTACTCAATACACACCCAGAGCATGTCAGTCAAATGTGGCCTTATTGGTATTTCTTCAGTGTGATGTAATCACGGTCCAGAGCCTTGTCAAGTGGGTAGGTGATAAACCAGAGGATCAACGCACCGTAATGAGATCACCTTCTGGAAGGGAAATGATTTTGTGGTTTGGTTTAAGAACTGCTACGTCAGGTACTGGAGATGCGGCTCGTTTCAGAGTGCGCTTGCGTAGCATGCATGAAGGCCTGGGCTCAATGCCCAGCGCCACAGAAACCAGGTATAGCAGCCCACCCGTAATACCAGCACTCAGGAGGTAGCGGCAGGAGGATCAGAAAGTTCGACGATCATTCTTACCTACAGAGCAAGTTCAAGGCTAGCCTGGGCTACAGGAGATCCTCTCCCAAGAAGGAACAAAGCAAAAGAAAGTAAGAAGAAAGGAAAAGTGAGAATGAGGGGTGAAGAATGCATGCCATGACTGCAATGGATATAGCTTAGCAACAGTGCACTTGCCTAACATGCAGAAGTCAATCCCCAGTACAAATAAACAAGTAAACAAACAAACAAACAGTGGAGACTGCATTAGACACAGCACAGGAAAACCTCAGCTCTCGTCCCAGAGGTAACCTCAACAAACTAAGTGACCTCTGGCAATCCCATCTATCTGAACTTTAATTTCTTCCCCTGAAAGAGTATTTATTTAAACAGCAAAGGATGGGCTGATGTACGAATACAAACTTGCCACCCTAGCAAAGATGCCTCTTAAAGAACATATGCAATTTTCATCATCAGCACAAAGCCAGATGCAAGCCGTAACTAGCTCCTTGAGTCTGTGCCAGGGGTATGTTCCTGTCCTTTAAGTGGGATCCACATGGCACCTCAAAAGTGGGGTGTTCTGCAGGAGATGATGCTTAGTTTCCTGACCATATTTCCACTATGTTCTCTGACAAAAGCTGCGCTCAGGAGCACTGGAGTCTTGGCTTCAGTCTGAGTTAACCCACCCCACAGCAAAATCCACTGAACAGAGGTATTCCTTTGTTCAGTGACAGCTACTCTCTGAGCCCTTGGCCTGTCCACCCCTTTCAATAGCCACGGCAACACATAAAACATAAGACAATGCAGACATCCTGAAAATTAAGAATATTAATGATCCATATGAATATGCATCAGTTATTAATCCCTGAGGGACCATCCTCAACTTCGGTCTGCTATTCTTAGCCCTTGCTTCTCCTCTTTTAAAAGATGCAATTCTCTTCACAAGAACTTAGCCTGTCATCAAACACCCACTGAATGCCTTGTGCCTGAGGGGATGCAATCAAGCTATGGTCAATCAACCTGGAGGATGAGCCTGAGCAAAATCATCAGGACAAGGAGCTACATACATACAGAAGCCAACACTTCTGGGGTTCCCAAGAAGTGAGGGGTTAGGGAAAAGGGGGAGACGCTGGCCAAAAGATTATATATATATATATATATATATATATATATATATAATGCATATATATATATAATGCATATATATATATAATGCATATATATATATGCCACAAGAGTACTATATTCTACTGATGCACAATAGTTAATGGTGGTATATTGCTCTAAAATTGAATGAAGCAGTGGATCTTCTGTGCTTTCATTAAGCATGCAGTTAACTATATTGCAGGGAATAGTGTGTTGCCTGCATTGCGGTAGACTTCACAATCTATTTGTGCATTAGGCTGTCACTTGTGCAATTAAATTTAGAAAGGTTTATCAAATAATAAAGTTGGAAAAATGAACACGATTTCTGTTCTAATTTCCTATTTGTTGCTGTGATTTAAAACACTCTGATTAGAAGCAAATTAGTGGGGCGATTTTAATTTAACTCACACTTCTGAACCACATTCCATCACTGAAGATAGTCAGGGTGGGAACTTGAAAAAGAAGCCATGAAGGAACACTGCTCAATGGCTTGAAGGGGCTCATGCTTAGCTAGCTGTTATACAGCTCAGGGAATTGTGCCACCCACAGTGGCTAGGTCCTCCTTATCAATTAGCAATCAATACAATCAACCACAGACTACCCACAAGCCACTTTGATCTAGGCAATCCCTTAACTGAGACTTCCTTCTCAGAGGGCCCTAGGCTATTTCAGATTGATACTTAAAGGTAACTATGATAATAGCTTTTCCAAAGTCAAGACCATCCAAACAAGTATGACAAAAATCATCCTAAGAAAACACATTCAGCATTTCTAGTTCAAAGCTCTCCAATTCAAGCACTATGCAAAGAAAGCACCCTGCTTATGCATCTCAATGTGTTTGCTTTGTACAATATACAGTGTTTCAATGGAGGAAATCATTCAGCAATCCACATTAGCATGAACTCTTAGACACTCTAAATTTTCACTATTGTCAATAAACTGTGTAGTCAGCAAACTCCAGTGACAACACCTGGTTTTGTCTGTATCTCAATCATTACCAGGAGAAAACTGTAAAATTCTTCACCACCCAAACAAATTCTACAAAGCGCACATTTGCAGCAGACCAAATGTGCCCAATGCAAGCTGAGATGCCTAGATCACACAGGCCTCACCTAAAGCAAATCTGAGCTCTTCCGCTTCCCCTGGAACCTACTCAACTATTTTCCAAGAGCCATCTAGGGCAAAACCCAAGGAAACATTAGCAAACTACTATAACTTTGTCATTAAGGGCAACTCTGGAGAAGTTAGAGTGTTTAGCGCACAGTGGTCCCACTAGCTATGTCTTGGTGGATGTGAGCTACTATAACAAAGTATCTAAGACTGGATATTCTGTTTAGTAGAAACCAAAGTTATTTTCTCACTTTCTAAATGATTGGAAAACCCAGATCAATATGTGAATATCCCATTAGGAATTTTATTCTATTCTGATCTGGCAGAAGGCAAAATAGAAAGCAGAAGGCAGCACAGGACAAAGGCTGCAGGAGGTCTCCTTTCAAAATCATCAGTCCCAGCTTGTACAAGTGACTCGGTTGATTATGTGACTCCTCTGCAGGCATGAGTGACAAGCTGACATCAATTCCCAGCACCCACACATAAAAGCCAAGTGTCCTGGTATACTCATGTAATGGCAGTACAGGAGGATCCCTGGTGCTCACTGGCCAATCAGGATAACCTAAAAAGCAAGTCTCAGGTCCCTCCCAAAGAAGGACCCTATAAAAACAAGATAGATGGTGCCGAGGAGGCATGAGACTCAAGGGTGACCTCTGGAAGACTCATACCTACACAAATAAATAGGTAGGTGTGTGTGTGTGTGTGTGTGTGTGTGTGTGTGTGTGTGTGTGTGTAAATGATAACTATCCTTCTCCCACCCACAAGGAAGACACCCTCTAAGATCCTACTTCTTAACATCATTATATGACTAACACCTGGTTTTTTAAACCCCTCAACTATACATAAATATCAAATGTTACACAGATTTTTTTTCTATAGTTAATGCTAAAAAATTTTATAAAGCTTCAGCAAGTAGGTGTGGGAGCTGCTAGAAACGAGTACAAAAAGGGCCAGCAAGATGGCTCAGTGGGTAAAGTGTTTGTTACCAAGCCCAAGGTGAGTTCGATTCCCCAGAACCCACCCTGTGGAAGGAGAAAACTGACCCTCAAAAAATGTTCTCCGACCAGTACATAACACACCATGAGGCACACGTACACACGACGCACAAATATATATATATGCATATATGCATGCATAGATATCTTACAAAATAAATGTAATAAGTTTTTTGGTTTATAAAAAAATAAATGAGTGGCAAAGAAACAAGAACAGAGTGTCATCAGACATAATAACATACTACGACAGGCATATGCTGATCTTGAAAAGCTTACAAACAAATATAGATTTTGATAGACAGGATAGGTTTTCCTCCAACCAACCTTTCCCTCTCTATCATAAATACGTAACAAATGTATCAGTTACTTTTCTGCTGCTGAGATGAAACGCCATGGCCAAAAGCAACCTAAAGAAGGCAGAGTTTGATTTTGCTTACAGATCTGGAGAAAGCAAGCAAGGCACGATAACAGATGGTGGAGCAGGACACTGAGAAATCACATCTCTGTCTACATTCGCAAAGTAAAGCAAGCAAGCTGAAGTGGGGCGAGGTGATAAGCTCTCCAAACCCACCCCCACTGGTGTACTTCTCCAGCAAGGGTCCACATCCTAAAGGTTCCACAACCTTCTCAAACAGTGCCACCTCGGAGACCAAGCGTTCAAATATCTGACCCTATGGAGGATGTCTCTCACTTAAACCATCACAGATACTCTCAAGATCTTTAGAATCCCACCTTCATGTTTTTGTTCGTTCCATCCTTTTTTCTCCGATTTCTCTGTGGACACTCTCTATTTTGTACTCCCATTCACACAGAAAACCCAACCTATGCTATAGCTTATCCTTTAGTCCTCTGGTGGACCAGTCAACAAGAATCAGTAGATAAGACAAAATAGATCAGAATCAAATGGCCCTTATCGAACTGATCCTGAGTGCACTGCATATTTTTAGCCCATCCGCTGACACATAGTATCAACCAGTACAAGAGTCCTCTCCAAAACGTGAACCTTTTGAACCTCAGAGATGACAATAGTGGAAGATGGTGAGTGAGGCAAAGAAAGACGCTAATGCCCACTACAGGAAAGGCACTTTTCTAAATGACTATAAGCACCAGGGTCTAACGATTGACTTCACATCTAACACATCAGGTGCTTGAGGAAAGATGTGGCATCCTTATCTGCTTGCAATTTCCCTGTGTAGGAAGACTTTACTAAGCTATTTCCGCCCAGGTTGACAAATGCGCATCTCATAAGCTGCTACAAATCAACATGTCTGTCCAGAAGTATTAGGATAGGAAGAAGACAGCTGTCAAGGCTGAATTCTGCAGTGAAATGAGACCTTGAATAATAGAAAGGGCAGAGTCATGACCTCAAAGTGACATTAATGGACTGAGGGAGTAAATGAGCACCTGTCAGGTTGATTTTCTGCCATTCAGTAGCTAGCAAGGAAGGCAGAGACAACACAGCCTAAAGGTGTTGTGGCCCGGCTATTTTCAGTTTGCAGAGAGGGGCTGGTGTGTGTGCCTGTGTGCGTGTGTGCATGTGTGACACACATATGTTTATGTGTGCATGTACGTATGTATGTGTGTACATGTGCATGATATCTTCCTCTATTACTCTCACTTTATTTTTTGAGGCAAGCTCTCTCTCACTCTCTCTCTTTCTCTCTCTGAGCCTGAGCTAACCAATTTGACTAGACTATTCAGGCAGAAATCACCACAGATCCCCAGATTCCCCACCATGGGACTATAAGCATATAAAGCTGTCTATGATCAGCAAGTCCCATTTCTTTTCATTTCATTCTTTACACCCAAATCTCCCCAGCCCTATAGCCTATCAAAGACCTGTAACTATATGGCAGTTTGATAAATGTCAGGATTCAAATACAAACCACCAGGGTAAAGTTGAATAATAAGAAGAAATCGCCAATCATGAGGGGGAGAAAAATAAGGTTAATTTCCTAAAGAAAATCTAAGTGGATACAGCAAGTAATTGTGAAAACTGAAACCAAGATAATTTTTATGTTATGGTAATTTTATACACATATAAAATTTGCACTCATATGCTTCTCTTCCAATTCCTCTCAGATACCCCACCATTACCTTCCAAGTCCTCCAAGCTTCATTTCCTTATTTGTTTGTTTGTTTGTTTGCTTGTTTTTGAGACAGAGTTTCTCTGTGTAGCCCTTGCTTTCCTGGAACTCACTCTGTAAACCAGGTTGGCCTCAAACTGAAAGAGATCCACCTGCCTCTGCCTCTAGCTCTCAAGTGTTTGGATTAAAGGTGTGCATCACCACTGACCAGCCCCTTTCCTCTTTTTGTTTTTCCTTCTCTCTTTTTTAATTCATTCACTTTATATTATCCCTCCCACCTCTCCTCCCAGTCTCACCCTCCCTTGCTCTTCCCCTCTCCCCCCTCCCTTATTTCTCAGATAGGGGATCCCCACCCCCACCCCAGCTCATTAAGTTACATCAGGACTGAGCTCATCTTCTTCCCTAGTGACCTGGAAAGGCAGCCCCACAGGCGGGGGTATCAGAAAGCAGGCAAAAGAGTCCATGTCAGAGACAGCCTCCACTCCCCTTCCTAGGGAACCCACATGAAACCTGAGCTGCCCATCTGCTACATCTATGTAGAGGGTCTAGGTGCAATCCATGCATGGTCCTTGGTTGGGCTTCAGTCACCACAAGCCCCTCTAGGCCCCTGTTAGTTGGCTCTATCGGTCTTCTTGTGGAGCTTCTGTCACCTCCAACTCCTTCTACCCTTCCTTCCATTTTTCCACAAAACTCCCTACTCTTTGCCCAATGTTTGACTGTGAGTCTCAGCAACTGTTTTGATCCACTGCTGACGGGAAACTCTCAGTGGACAGCGATGCTAGGCTCATGTCTTGTTCCCTCTCTTCAGTCACTTCCGCTGTGTATTCTATTTCCCTTTCTGAGTGAGAGTTCAGCATCCTCTCCTGGGTCCTCCTTTTACTTATCTTCTTTGAGTCTGTGAATGTAGTATGTCTATCCTATACTATATGGCTAAAATCTACTTATACATAAGTACATACCATGTGTGTCTTTCTGCTTCTGGGTTACCTCACTCAGTTTTCTAGTTCCATCCATTTGCCTGCAAATTGTATGATTTCCTTGTTTTTAATAACTGAGAATTATTCCATTGTGTAAATGTACCACAATTTCTGTACCATTCCTCAGATGAGGGACATCTGGGTTGTTACCAGATTCTGGTCATTATGAATAAGCTGCTATGAAATAAGTTGAGCAAATGTCCTTCTTGTATCTTTTGGGCATATGTCCAGGAGTGGTATAGCTGAGTCTTGAGGTAGAGCTATTCCCAGTTTTCTAAGAAAGCACCAGACTGATTTCCAAAGTGGTTGTATAAGTCTGCACTCCAGCCAGAAATGGAGGAGGGTTCCCCTTTCTCTACATCCTTACCAGCATGTGCTCTCACTTGAGTTTTTTATCTTAGCCATTCTGATGGGTGTAAAACAGAATCTCAGAGTCATTTTGAATCGCATTTACCTGATGACTAAGAACAGATGTTGAACTTTTTTTTTTGGGGGGGGGGGGCTGTTTGTTTCTTGGCCATTCGAAATTCCTCTGTTGAGAATTCTCTGTTTAGTTCTGTACCCCAATTTTTAATCGTATTATTTTGTTTGTTAGTGTTTAGTTTCTTGAGTTCTTCTTACGTTTTGGATACTAGCTCTTCTCGCTGAGTGCAGCCCCTGTGCACACGCGTGGGGACCATCCACTAGCCAGGGCATGAGCAAGCAACCACAGGCCATATCCTAAAACGGACTCTGGCTACCAGCTGCCGTCAAATGTCAGTACAAAGCTCAGCTAATGATTTTTTTCAAGAAGATAATAAAACAAAAATTTTAGGTTAGAGAATTATACTTCTTTGTTCTACCTTAGCTTTGTAGAGAGAGAAAAAAAATCAATAAAATAATAAATACAGAAACTCTTTGAAAAGCAGAAGGTATGCCATAAAATATATCACAGCAGGGCTGGAGACAGGGCTCAGGGGTTAAGGGTACTGGCTGCTCATCTAGAGGTCCTGAGTTCAATTCCTAGCAACCACATGGTGCCTCATAACCATCTATAAAGGGATCTGATGCCCTCTTCAGTCTAATGCCTGGTTCTGTTGCACAGGCATACATGCAAATAGAGTACTTATACACATAAGTAAATAAATCTTTAAAAATATGTTTAAATACATTTAAATATATATATGTATGTATGTATTATAAATAAGAGTTAAAGAGGGAGAAACACTAGATTTATAAAGCCACTAAAGTATATTCCCATGTGTTTTGTGTTCTGCCCAGATTATCTAAACTAGCCTTGCTGGGTCTGAGGATGTGTGTGATTGGCAGAGAGCTTGCCTAACATTGATGAAGTCCTGAGTTCAATCCCAGAACTAAAAATACCAGGTGGCACATGTCAGGAATTCAAGCTTTCAGGAGACGGAGGCAAGGTCATCTCTGCTAACATAGCAAGTTTGAGGTATTTGAGAGGCTGCCCCAAAATAAAATATTCTTAACCACAATCTTTTTCTTTAGTGAAACTAAAATGAAACAGAAGACAGTTTGTAATAAAAACATGAAAAGTGTACTAAAGGCATTTCATTGAAAATTCTTGGCGTATAATATTCCTTGAGCTTCCACTGACTTTAGGTTTCTAGGAGATAGAGAACCACTGCCCTTTCCTTCAAAAGGCTGCCCGGAGACCAGAAAGGACATGCTCAGATTCCTCTCAGTAACTCCACACACGATTCTAAGAGCCTACTGGACAGCTGTAGAGCTAAAGACAGAGATAACTGCAAAGTATTCCAAGGGCTCGTTTTTGTTTTGCATTTGATAAGTGCAACTGAAGAATCCTAAACACAAGCATTCCTCGAGTGTTCACAGTTGTCCAGACATCACAGTAAACTTTTTCGTGCCCTTTCTCTTTTACTCTTCAAGTCTACACAGTGCAAATCATCTCCTTTGGGGAAGCAACAGTGTTAACTCATGGTTACGCAATGACTACACTGAGGCGGTACCCATCGGATGCCCAATCCGGTACTTTCCCTACTACTCCACACCACGATATACGCAGCATAGATACAAATGTATAACTTGGGAACACTCCCCAGCTAATGTATAGAAGAGACTGAATGTGACACATGAAACAAACACTGGTGACTTTAAGGGCTAAGATGCTAATTGATTAGCATCATTGACTGGTTATGACTATTAATGTCAATATAGAGTCTACTTTTCTGTATTTTCCATGGTTGATACTTTACAAGACGTAGAATGAGCATTTTAAACTTTTATAGCAGAACCAAACATACTGGAAAATGAAGTGGTTTCTTGTTTTTAAATCATGCATGAGTCATCACTTGACACATCTCAAGGATTTGGAGAACTCTTCACATGTCCATTCTCAGCTCCATAAACACGTACTGATTGCCTAATGGGTACCATGGGCTTCGTGAGCCACTTACACCAACTTCAAGTTTCTTCCAGCTTGCACAGGCTCCTACTTTTCCTACCAAAAAACAAAACAAAACAAAACAAAAAACAAAAAAACCTGGGGTTTGGTAAATTCCTAGAGAAGCAGAGTCCAGCCCAGTGCTTCCCCACTGCTCCTTGGCTACCGGTTACAGTTGCTCCCTTTGTCATGGTTTCACTCACCATAGTTTCAATTATCCACCGTCATGCTAAACGGAAAATACCAGAAATAAATCATTGAAATGTTTCAAACTGCTAATTATCCACAGTGTATAGGCTATTTACCCAGAGCCTATACTTAGTATTTAGCCACCATCTTGATTATCAAATAGATGACTGTGTCAATATCACAAGTTTCATGGGCAAGTAACCCATTACTTACTCATGGCTCCCCAGGTCAAAGTCATGACCTAGTAAAGTTATTGGTCTATACTGCTATCCTTGTTAACTCTAACTGTTAATTTGACACAGCCTAGACTCATCTGATAAAATAAAATTTTAAAAAAGGTCTCACTTGAGGGATAGCCCAAATTAGACTGGTATTAATAATGGAACCACAGCTCTTGTTTATCTAATGCTCTGGCCCTGTCCTCCTTCATTGTCCTGGACAATCCATCACCACTCAATGGTTCCATACCTCCCCGCCTCTGTGGTCATTTCAGGGACTATTCCAAATGCATCCTGTGGCCTGTCTCTCTGCTATGCATATTATATGGTATATTACATGTGCAACTAAGATCCCAGAAGTAAATACTTCATTAGTGATAGGGTCTCTGTGCCTGCCAGACCTGGGACAGACCAAGAACCTCATTTCTTCTCTAGAATTCTCAATCAACATTCCACCAAGCCAGCACATCAAAGCCCCGAAACGAAGGAAAGTCAGTGCACACCAAGAAATGCTAATATCGCGTCCATACTTGAGAGCACCTAGATCAAAATCAAGACAAGAAGAAACTAAATCTGTTTATGAAGTAATTTGAAAATGCAGAGTAAAGACTAATCCAAGCAAAATTCCTTCCCAAGTGCTCTAGTCAATGGCAAGTGCGTGAAGACTGCAAAAGGGCTCCGCTCCATCAGAGTTTGGATTTAAGGAAAAAAGCTAGAGATGGAGTGGCAGTTAGGAGATATATGGCTCCAGGGGAAAGAAATCTCCTCTTCACTAGAAGGCATTTTCTACTACACCATTAGAAATACAGTGAGAAAAAAAGTGACAGATATAACACACACATTCCCCTTGAACTTGGTAAAATCCTGGTGCCTGCAGTTTTGTTTCATCATGGGCTCTCTACATTTCTATGGATTTGTCAGTTTTGACACTAGTAGAAAATGTGCATCTTGTTTCCGGAGTTTCCAAAACATAAAACAGTATCAATTGCATTGAAAAGAGACCCAGAGATTGGGGAGATGGCTTGTTCAGTAAAGTGTTTGCCTTGCAGGCATCAAGACCTGAGTTTGATCCCCTAGAATCTCATATAGAAAAAAGCAGGACCCTGGGCAGGTAGAAACAGGAGACCTCAGGTTTGTTGGCCAGCAAGCCTGGTAAATTTGCAAATTCTATGTTCATGAGAGACCCTGCCTCAAAATACAATGAAACATCTGACATCAACCTCTGGGCTCTACACAAACTGTACACACACACACACACACACACACACACACACACACACACACACACCTTACTCCAAACACATCAGCTTAGGTGACCATCTTCTCCCAAAAACATTACTCAGTGCTTAGCAGCCCATGGAGTAAAAGGTTGGCATAAAGAACCCCTGTTCAGTTTCATCTTTCTTAATGAACATCATTACTATGTCAGGTTTAAAGGAGTCCTTCAAAACTATCCCCAGAAGGGAAATGGCCATAAAATGTTCAAACACATGTCATGGGCTTTGGATTTGGAAGAATCTAGAACACACCTGATTCACCCTTCTCATGACTGGATCTCAAATAACATCAAATAACTTCATTGTATATATTCTCTAGAATTCCATCGCAGATAATGTACACTGATGACTACTTATTCCATGCTGAACGTGATGACATGATTACAAGAAGCAAAAGGAAAATTAAGAAAACCAAACCTTCCTTAGCAATACTCGATGTGTCTGTGCTGAACACCTTAGGTGAGGGTACAGGGTCTCTTGCAGCCTCCCTCCCTTTCTTAAATGTTGAGATGATGAATGTTTCCCATGATCTTCTGGTTCCTGGCTAAAGGCAGTGTCCAAGGCCAATTAACCTGTGTGATGGCTGAATGTGTAGTTTCTCTTGTGGAAGAAATTTCACAAAATATAAAGTTACTGATAACATATTAAAAACCATCAAAAAAATTTTTTCAGGGACTACATGGGCTATTGTATGAATGAAGTATGGGGTTACCCCATGATTCATCCTGTGCATGTCACCTACTCTTAAATAAACCACATGACTCTCCTAAATGTAGTCTCCTAATGCTATTATTCAGAAACTCTGTTCTACCTACCTCAGCACAGGTGGTAATATTGCATAGAAAACAAGGCAGGTATAATCATGGCTAATTAGGGATTTGAACAAGCCTTACTCATTCTCACGGAAGGGGCTAGACCCAAGATGTAGCAAACATTATTCATCTAGGACCAAAAACTGTAGCAATAATCAGAGAATTTCTATTACCTGCTTCCTTCTCTACAAAATATATCCAATGGTCATCTGACATAGTAAATTGTTAATTAAGAAACTTTTGTTTTTATGTCGATATTTGTCAATGAGAATAATGAATTCTCAGCCTTCATACTATCCAACACAATGTTATTCTTTCATTATTTTTTAAAGATTTTTTTTTTCTGGGTATATGTACATGTGTGCGCGTGCACCTGTGCATGCACAGAGAGTCCAGTAGAGGGCATAAGGTGTCCTCCTCTATCACTTCCTACCTACTCCTTTGAGTCACAGTCTCTCTCACAACTAGGCGGGAAGCCAGAAAGCCCCACTGACCCTCCTGTCTCCATCCCCTGGTTACAGGTAAGCACAGGCTGCCTGGCTCATTACATGAATGCTGGGATACAAACTCCATTCTTCACGGTGCATAACAAGTGTTCTTAGCTGCTGAGCCATCTCTTCTGACCCCTGTTTCCATCCCTTAAAGCTAGATACAACGTGTCTCTGGACTGCACCACCACACTTGATGGCTCTGTCTCTGTCTTTATATAGTCTCAGCCAGAATTCACAATGGACATCAAAGCCTTTCTGCAGCCAGAGGAATGCTTTATAGCCAACAGCTCACTCTTCTTGCTAAGTTGGGCTTAGAGAGGTGGTTCAGAGGTTCAGAGCTTACATTGTTCTTGCAGAAGAACAAGTTTGGCTCCTAGCATCCATATCAGGTGACTCACAAACTGCCTTTCACTGCAATTTCAGTAGATATGGTCCCCTTTTCTGGCTCTCTATAGGCACCTGCTCTCACATGTAATATGTCTACACAGAGATATGCACACATACACATAAATAAAAATGAGATAACTCTTAAAACTATCTAATAGATTCAAGACTCAGTGAAATCCCCATCAAACCCTTACTTACATTAAAACACAAAATTCTCAAAAAAAAAAAAATGCCAACCAACCAAAAAGATAATCTTGGAAATATGAACATGGAACCATGTCTCTGATAAGAGTTTAACATCCGGAATTCGTAAGGATCAGACAGCCTAATTAACATGGTCAAAGAACTTGAATGGACAGTTGTCTGAAGAAGATGTATAAGTGACTGATGTTATGGTTTCTGTGTGAAATGTCTCTTACCAGCCCAGGTCCAGTCTGGCTAGAGAAAATAGGGCATGGGGGTCTTAGAGTTCTATTGCGTGGCCTCACTTCCTGTTCTCACTATACTTCCTGTCTATGGATACAATAAGACTAGCTGCCTCACTGCCATGTGACCATGCCTTCCCTGTCATTATTATACTGTATTTCTTTTTGAATCATAAGCCAAAATAAATCCTTCTTTCCTTAAACTGCTTCTTGACAGGTACTGGTCAAAGCAATAAGTAAAAGAAGCAATAGTGCTTTACACATATGAAGAGATGCTCAACCATACTATGTGAGAACTGTAAGTCAAAACCACAAGGAGATCTCACCTCATGGTTATCAGAACAGTCAGCACCAGGAGAACAAAGAGCAGGCTTTTCATGAGGCTCAGGGGAAATACTTTCACTCTTTTGATGGGAAGATAAGGTAGCCACTGTGGAAAAAAGCATGTTCCTCAAAAAGTTAAAAATAGCTTTTTAATAGTTACCATGTAATCCAACAACCTCGTTTTCAGGTTGTTTTCTTAGTCTATTCTTCACTAGAAAACTAAAGGCAATGACAACAAACAAACGTGGGTCCCGTAAATAACAGAGATGTGTTTCTGATAGGTATGGAGGCTGGAGATATAAAACAGGAGCCAGATGGTAAAGGTCTGGTGAAGGCACCTTCCAGAGAAGAGCTTTCTGCCTTCTCACCACATTTTCCCATGGAATATAGCTAGTTCTGACCCTTTTTTAAAAATAGGGATGCTAATCTCATTAATGAGGGTCTACCTTTATGATATAATTATCTCCCAAAGCTTAAAATCCCATGAGCTTGATGGTTATATTTCAACATGTGAATTTTTGGATACACATACACAAGAACACACACAAAAACACACATGTGTGCATATACATGAACACATGAACATATGCACATATACTTGGCCATGATCATGAACATGCATGTACATGCATGGAAATACACATGAACATACCTATGTGCATGCTCAAATGAACATGCACATACAAGAACATTATTAGGCTTTTTTAAAAGAAGGGAAATTTGTTACATGGTACAACATGAATGAATCTCTAAGAATAAACAAAACATATGTTTAGTTTTGCAAAGGGGAACAAAGCTAGAAATAAAAGATGCAGAACACAGATAGAAATGATTTCAGGGATGTGACGCCAAGAGACAGTGGGGTAAGTCGGTGTGAAAAGGACAGTCAGGGGGAGCAGCCTTACCAGGGAGCAGTCTTACAGAAGAAGACAATGCAGTCACTCCTGATGTGATCTGATAGACTAAGATCAGAAGGAAGGAGAGGAGGACCTCCCCTATTAGTGGACGTGGGGAGGAGCATGCATGAAGAAAGGGGAGGTAGGGTGGGGTCGGGAGGGGAGGAGGGAGGGGCTTATGGGGGGATACAAAATGAATAAAGTGTAATTAATAATAATAATAATAAATTGGCATAAAAAAAAGAAAAGGACAGTCGAGGTATAGTTCTAACCCATATAAAGCATGTGAAAAAGTCAACATCACAGAAAATAGAAAGGCAGTTGCCAACTGCAGAAGGTAGAAGAGAAGGGGATATTAGTATTTTAGAACCCCCAATTTTGCAAAAGGAGAAAGTTCTAGATCTCTGGTGTCCAATCATAAAGTAGAAAGAGAAAGGACATCAGACCAAAACCTTATTTTAAGTTCTGAAGATGGAGATAGCTCGTTGGTTAAAACATCTGTCATGAAAGTATAAGGACGAGTCTTTGGAGCCCTCCCAAACACATAAGTACCATGTGGGTGTGGCAGCCCAGCTATAATTCTAACTGTAAAGGCAGAGACAGGATCCCCATAGCAAGCTGGCTAGCAAAACTAGCCATACAGCACGTGTAGGATTTGATTGCCAGATCCTGCCTCAATGAATAAGGTGAAAGAGCAGTCAAAGATGATTCTTTTTTTTTTTTTGTGATCTACCATTTGAATAATTCTTCTTTTTTTTTCTTTATTAATTACACTTTATTCCCTTTGTATCCCCCCTGTGTTTCCCTCCCTCCTCCCGTCCCAATCCTTCCCTTCCTCCACCTCTGCATGCATGCCCCTCCCCAAGTCCACTGATAGGGAAGGTCTTCTTTTCCTTCCTTCTGATCCTAGTCAATTAGGCCTCATCAGGAGTGGCTGCATTGTCTTCTTCTGTGGCCTGGTAAGGCTGCTTCCTCCTCAGGGGGAGGTAATTAAAGAGCAGGCCAATCAGTTCATGTCAGAGACGGTCCCTGTTCCTATTACAATGGAACCCACTTGGATACTGAACTGCCATGAGCTACATCTGTGCAGGGGTCTTAGGTTATCTCCATGCATAGTCCTTGGTTGGAGTATCAGTCTCAGGAAAGACCCCTGTGCTCAGATTTTTTTGGTTCTGTTGCTCTCCTTGTGGAGTTCCTGTCCTCTCCAGATCTTACTGTTTCCCACTTCTTTCATAAGATTCCCTGCACTCTGCACAAAGGTTGCCCATAAGTCTCAGCATCTGCATTGACAGTCTGCAGGGCAGAGCTTTTCAGAGGTCCTCTGTGTCAGGCTCCTGACTTGTTCCCTCTTAAACTTGTACAACCACTCTGGAAAGCAATCTGGCGCTTTCTCAGACAACTAGGAATAGCGCTTCCTCAAGATCCAGCTATACCACTCCTAGGCATATATCCAAAAGATTCTCAGGTACACACTAAGGACATTTGCTCAACCATGTTCGTAGCAGCCTTATTTGTAACAGCCAGAAACTGGAAACAGCCCAGATGCCCCTCAACTGAAGAATGGATGCACAAATTGTGGTACATCTACACAATGGAATATTACTCAGCAATAAAAAACAAGGAAATCATGAAATTTGCAGGTAAATGGTTGGATCTGGAAAAGATCATCCTGAGTAAACTGTCCCAGAAGCAGAAAGATGCACACGGTATATACTCACTCATATAGACAATATAATATAGGATAAACCTACTAAAATCTGTACACCTAAAGAAACTAATCAAGAGGGAGGATTCTTGCTAAAATGTTCAATTCCTCTCCAGAAAGGCAAAGAGGCTGGACATCAGAAGATGATTCTTAACATCAACCTTGGGCCTCCACATGCATGTACACCCACTCACATGTGGCTGCACTCATGTAAATAGGCATATACATACCACACATGCACACACAAAATTGGAAGTGGAAAAAAATCTAAAATAGTCAATATTAGGTCTATAAAATATTGATGCAAAATGGCCTACCTAAATCGTCACCTAAGAACTATTTTAAGTCATATAATGCTAATCACTATAATTTAGTGAACAAAGATGGCAGGTACTGAGCTAAAACTTGTCCAAGTGTTGATTCACTTAACAATACTAAGAGTTGCATCAGGAATAATTATCCTCACTTTATATAGGACCTTGAGCTTAGCACATCAAACCCTGTCAAGAGCCCCATGAATCCAAGTCCATGTTGCAGTTAGTTATATAATGCAGTAGCTACAACCGTCTAATTACACACTAACCTAGACTGGAGAATAAAACCCCCAATAGATGCCACCTGTTCCAGTGACACTGCTGTGTGGCTATGACAGAGCACTCCAAACAAAATCAAGCTGGGAGAACGAGGTTTATTAGGCTTGCAGATCACACAGTCCATCCTCCAGGGAAGTCAGGGCAGGAACTCAAAGTAGGAGCTTGAAGCAGAAACCATGGAGGAATGCTGCTTACTGGCTTGCTCCCCCTGGCTTGCTCAGCTCCCTTTCTTATACAGCTCAGGTACACCAGCCCAGGGATGGCTCTTTTCAACGGGCTGGGTTTTCACACATCAATCATCAATCAAGAAAACACCCCAGAGACATGCCCACAGGCCAATCTGGTTGAGACATTCCTCAACTGAGATTCTCTCTTCTCAGGTCTGAGCAGATACCACCTTTTCCTAATTCAACAAAAACCTATAACAACAATAGCAACATTAGCAAGTGCCCAGAGGCACCTGGTGTCCACTCCCTACCCTCATCACAGATAATCCACTGTACCCACCAAAGATGAAGATGAAAAGTCCCTCCTGTCTCTCTGTCCTTTTGACCTACGTTTATAACTAAATGCCAGAACAGCAGCTTTGAGGAACTACCCAGCTGAAATGAACCCACCTTCTGACCTTCCCTGGCAAAATTATACCAGGCAGTCCTGGTCACGGTCATGGCCATGGTCACAGTCCTTGCCCACAAGCAGAATTTCTAGAGTGATGTCAGCTTTCTGCTCTGAACGAGCTGCTTAATCGTGAGACACCACTGTGCCATCAGCGGTCACACAATTTTAGCAATTTGAAGAATAAATTCTTCAAGTCTGAGAAGAAGAGAGCAGGAGCTCAAAAGATAGTTCATTTCGTAAAGTGCTTGTCAAATGAACATGAAGACCAGAGTTTGATCCCCAGGACCTGTATTAAAGCCGGGTACAGTAGACCACAGTTATAATCTCACACTAGGAGGTAAAAATGGGAATCTACTTGACAGGCCCAAGCATGTGAGTGATCCTGGCTCCAAAAATCAAAAACAAACAAAAAAAAAATGTGGACAGCAGCTGAGGCATGGCATCCAAGGTTGTCCTCTGGCCTCTACACGGGTACGCACACACATACATGAAGAAAGAGGAAAAGGAAGGGTGAGGAAACCAGATTTAGAATTATGCACAATGAGTCAAAATGCATAGTGGTTTAAGACAACCATAACTCAAAGGCAAACCATAGCTAACACCACAAATATTGGAGGCAGCAGGGATGCAGGTGGGTTGTCTTCTGTGGTAGATGTAGTCTGGAGAGAGCTTTGAGTTCTTAAAATAATGCCCACGTCTCTCAGGCCGCAGAACACGAAATGATGGTGCCATCTGTTTACTGTCCAGAGAGCAATTTCAGGATTGGAAAGTTATATGAGTCTGTCCCTACTGGGCTTTTATTGCAGCTCTAATCCGAATGTGGGAAATGGGGGTGCTGGCCAGCTATCTCCCCAGTCACTCTGGTAGCTCAGCAAGAGCCAGGCTGCAGCCAAGACTGCCTCTCACTTGGGAAATTGGCAGAGAGCTGATCTCCCTTCGCCTGTAGGCACCCAACCACAGAGCTTTTCCACCCGCCAAGGCCCCTCAAGATCCCGCAGTGGAAGGAGGCATGGCCTGCACAGAAAGGCCCCAGGGAGGCCTCTCCAAATAGCCAGCCTCCTGTGCAAACTCCAGCTCTGCAGCAGCTTGATACAAATGCATCCAACTGCTGAGAACTTAGTGCAGGCTCCCAGGAATACTCAAAGCCACGGGGGAAGTGAGTCTTTTTGTTTTTTTAAGCTTTTCTCTGTATTCTACAGTAAATCAAGATGATGGGGTTTCTGGGGACATGAGGGAAGGACAGCCTATGCTTGCCTTCACAGCGATGAGGTCACTTATGCAAGCAGGCCCATTAGGAAGAAGGCTCACCATAATTTCCCAGGAGACATCATTTGGGGGTGTTGGTAATCCAAGTGGCAAAAACACGATTGTCAAATCAAGGAATCTGGCCAAACTGGAAATGACTGACACCTTCCCATTTCCATATCAAGCCTCTTCGATCCTTGGCTCCACAAGTTCATTGGGTGGAGTTAAAGTGAAGCCCCCAGAGGGACAGTAAAATGTAGAGTCATCATTATCACCCTAAGAACTTAGGGTTTATTTGTCTTTTGTGTATGTAACTGCTGTGAAATATGCAAGGGTAAACAGCATGGTGGTAAAATAAATTGTTCTGAATGACCCAAAGAAAGGGTGGTTTCTGCCAAGGGTAGTGGTTCTATCTGTGAATGGAACACAAGGGGAAAAAAGATAATATTTCCCTAGCTCCTTGCTATGAATCTCTCCAAGACAAGATCCCATGAAGAAGAAGGATGTAGGGTTTACCTGTAAGAGGATTTCAGATCCCAAGAAACTAAAGAGTTCCTTGCAGATGCCCAAGGACCTGAATAGCAGCCCTCTGACCCTTGAAGCTGAAAATTTTAGGAGCCCAGACCCACAGACTGATCTGTGTCCATGAACTACTGGAAACCAGGCCCTGGAACCAAGAATGCAGGAGTTACACTACCCACGGCAAGAGATGAGCTGCCCTGGAGTCACGCTTAGCCTAACTCGTGTGTGTACCAAAACAGCATAAGAGCAATGGAGTTCACATGCCTGGAATCCTGCTGCTGACTGCACCTCCAGAACTCTGTCTCTGTCTCTCTCTCTTTGTCTCTGTGTCTCTTTGTCTCTTTGTCTCTGTGTCTCTCTCTGTGTCTCTCTCTGTGTGTCTCTGTGTCTCTGTCTTTCTCTGTCTCTGTCTCTGTCTCTGTCTCTGTCTGTCTCTCTCTCTTTCTTTCTCCCAAACAATCAGACTTTGACAATTGCCTGGAAACTTCTGGGGCACAAGTCAGAGACAGTCACTTTACCCTGAGAGTTCACAGCTACACACCACTACTTTCTGTCCCCAGAAGATGGGTAGTTCCCAGAAGATGACCTCTGCCTTCCATCAGGTTGCATCCCCACTCCACAGGAACACCCAGTGGGTGCCCATTGGTTATGTAACTGACAGCAAGAACAACAAGATCGTCCAAGACCCTTGTTTTGAGTCTCAACAAGGCATCATAAAGGCCACACATAATGGGGCTAGAAGTAGAGATAGGCGAAGGTCTCTGGTTTAGATTGTGTGCTGAGAAAACAGCTGAGTCAGTAAGCCCACTGCCACATAAACTTGAGGACCGGAGTTCAAATCCCTAGTGCTTGTGTGAAATCCAGGTATAGTGCATATCCGTAATGCCAGCGTTAATGCTGAGGAGAGACGTGGGGACTTCTGGAGCTCAATGGTCCTCATCTAGTCTAATCAGGGAGCTCCAGGCCCAATGAAGAAAAAAATAAGGTAGAGAACCTTTGAGGATGACACCCAACATCAACCTCTGGCTTCCACACGCATACACACACACACATGTGCGCATACACGGACAACATAAGAACACTTACTTAAAGTCAATTTTGTAAAATAAGCCAAGATCTCAGGGCCTTCTGACCATGTGATATTAACAGCTTCAAAATGCAGAACTCTTCTGCAGGGACCGAAGTCCTTCAATACAACTAAAGAGGAGAAGAAAGCAACCCACTTTTCAGTAATAACACAGAAGGATCTGGTAGGGAGGAAGGGAGGGAGGGAGGGAGGGAGGGAGGGAGGGAGGGAGGAAGGAAGGAAGGAAGGAAGGAAGGAAGGAAGGAAGGAAGGAAGGAAGGAGCAAGCAAATGTACTTATCGTACAAGGAGACAGTCTATGATAAATATTAACATACAGCACGGGTCTGCAGACTCCACATGATGGATATCCCCAGCACTGTTGACACACAGTACTTCAGTGAAAGCTGAAGCTTGACGTTATATAAGTTTTAAATAAAAGCAGACCACATAAGCACTGCTTTTGTCAAAGATGATTTATTCTGCCAAGAACGTATGAGTCCTGCAACTGTGCCTATTATTTATAAAAAAAAAAAAAAAAAAAAAAAAACAAGTTATGTAATTCTCTGAAAAAGAAATGCAGTCTTGATTAAATTAAGGTTTAATGGCAGTTATTTATGGTTCCTGGAAAGTCCTTCTTTTCTTTTCTTGTAAACCGTATTCCATAATTTGAGCAGACCTGAAAGTTACATGGTGAGGTGAGCGCACGGCAGAGTCAGCATCTTCGCATCTCTTAATTGGGAGAGGGCAGGAGCTACAATCCTCCCGAGGCAGCAGCCTCATGGACTACTTTTTCTGGGGCTCCTCATGCCTGCCACCTCCTCTGCTTCTCAGCACCAGCATCCATCTTCACAGCCCCTGAGTCTAGCTTAGACATGGGCTTTTCCCTGAGTGGGGTCCCCACGGCAAAGGTACCTGCCAGGGTAGGCAGGCTCATGGGACCAACTCTAAAACTCAGGGATATTCCCTGAACCCACCCAGCCTCCCACCCACTGAGTGCTGCACTCCGATGTGAAGATGGGTCCTCCAAGAAGGCAGCAGTGGGGCAGAAAGCTTCCTACTTGCAACATAGGACATGCCCTCAATCCTGATCAACTTAACCGCAAGCTTTTACAGTATACAGATCCCCATTCTTTAGGTAGTTGGAGCTTTGGATTTCTAAACTGCTGACTCACCCAGGAATTAAGATGCAATATGAAGTTGTCTTCGGCTGTGGAATAAACTCAAAGACCTACAGAAACTTTCACTAGTATCAGCCGACTTCGTTAAAAATCCTTCCTTCCCTTCGGCCATTGATCTCTTATGGCTGTGATTTGGGCAAAGACAAAACAGAGATGTGAAATGGAACAAAGGGAGAGGCAGAGTATTGAGACCATGTTCAGGAAGGTCACTGAAAGGTCATTTAGTTGTCTCCATGCCCTGGATCAGTTTCATATACCACTGTGATATTTTTGCTTTCTCCAAGCTCTCCACACCTCATTGATTGACGCATTCTCTATCCTCACTACCAGGACAATTACATCATAGTAACATCCAGATACATCCATGGAGTCCCCAGTGGCTCCAAACCCACGACTTTCCTAACCCAGTATCAGAAAGCCACCTGTAGTTACCAAGTGGTAACTCCAAAGGACTGGTTGCAGTTCTCCACCCACAGGCTTCCTGTGATCTCACTTCCGCTTGGGAGTGTGCACCTCCCCCTCTCACTCTTCCCTCATCCAGCCCTGTAACATATCCTCCCTAGTCCATTTTCACACTTGGGAGGCTCAGGAGGATTCTGAGTTTGAGGCCCACCTGGAATGTACAGTAGAGAGCTGCAGAGTCGGATTTTTATCTCAAAGTAAAAACTAGAAAGAAAGAGAAAAAAGAAAGAGGAGGAAGAGGGGAGGAAGCAGAGAAGGAGGAAGAGGAGCAAGAGGATGAGGAGGGAGAGAAGGAGGAGAATACATTAGACAGAGTAGCCAGTACCTACCACTCAAAGCTGGCCTGCAACCATACCACAGTTCAATTTAGTGTGCATCAAGAGCTGGTCATGACTAGCCATGGATTTTTGGTTGGCCAGATTCTGGCTCTGGTCCTTATGGACTCATCATAACATACACTCACTCACACACACACACACACACACACACACACACACACACACACACACACTTACACACACACAATCAACAAATTAAGAGAATCACAGATTTGAATACAATTATCTCTCTACTAATCCTCCTGCTCAGTCCACATCATAACCATGCTATCCAGTCTCCCACTGCTCGGCACACAGCACCTACTTTACATCTAGGCTTCATGTGTGTTAGACCTGTCATTCCATCTGGCAGCTACTGTGCAGAGTCATTTCTGCAAGGCAACTGCTGGGTTGGCTGCTTTGGTACTCTAGTTGCGGCACACCAGAGCCAACTTAGATGGTGTATATGCATCCAACTGTCCAGCTTGGCTGCACCTTGAAAACCATCTGCCTTGACACACTTCAGGGAGCTCTGGCATCTCTTGAATAACTCCAGACCCTCCTGTGGAGATGCCAAGGAGCCTCTGCAGAGATCCCAGACTGGATTACAGTGCCCACCTTCACTAGAAGCTTGACACTGAGAAAATGGCTTGACCTTCCTACACCACTTGATAGGCCATTGTTATTTCTTCTTGGTCTTTGTGAAGCTGGATAAAGCAATGGATAAGGTTGCCTACAACACTCCTTGGTGAGAGTTGGTAATTATTATTATGTGTTCACATAATTATTGACTTAATCATATTGCATCAGTTACTTTTTATTGTTTCTGTGACCAACTACCTGACAAGAGGCCACTTAAGAGAGGAAGAGTCTATTTTGGCTCACGGTTGAGGGGATACAGCTCATTATGGCAGAGAAAGCATGGCAGCAAAGAGTGAACCAACTGGGCACACTGCATCTTGTCCACAGTGAAGAAGCAGAGATGGAATTGGAAGTTGAGCTGGGCTAAGAAACCTCAAGTACCCCAATGACCCACTTCATCCAATTAGGTTTCACCTCAAGGCCTACCTGCAGCTGGGGGCCCAGTGTGTTCAAACACATTGGCCCAAGGGAGGCATTTCACATTAAACTTCCACATATTTAATATAATACTTAAGTAATACCGATATCTTTGTGATAGTAAATGAAACAAATATAATTAATTATAGAATTAAACTTAATTAGGCAGTCAATTGATAAAATTAATTTAGCCAGTTAAGTCATTATTGTTGTTATTATTATTATTATTACAACTGTTATAGCTGAACGTAAAGTCAAATCAAAAAAGTTTCTCTAAAGATCAAAAGTCAGGAACATCGGAGAGAACCATGAATGAGGTAATGAAGGAGGTACAGGGTTAGTGGCCAGAGAGAAATGGAGAGAAATCAAAGTCCAAAGTCACAGCAAAACTGTGAGCAGAGCAGCCCAGTATCCAAAGCAGAAGGGGGGAGCTAGTGACAGGCATCTGTTACTTGTGTCGTGCTTCCCCACTTCTGTTCAGGCAGCCCCCCAACAGTCCACCTTCCCTGGGTACTAGAATAGAGCACCCCACTGCAAAACATAGTACTAGGCTCTAGCTCCCAACCTATCTTTCACACCAGTGACCTGGACTGGAGCCACTCTTTAATTTACCTGTGGCTCACCATAGAAAACAAGGACATTGTACAGCAGGGCTCCCATCAACAACTCTCCTGGCTAATTAATCAATGGGTTCAAACACACCCAACAACAACAACAAAAACATTTTTTAAAAGGGGGAAGAAGGCTCATGAAGGAGGAGAAGGTGGGTAAGAGAGGGCTGGGGTATGAAAATTGCTTGAGTTTATTATCCATGTATGAAGCTAGCAAAGAATTACAAATAAATTTAAAAATAGAAAGACTCTGGAATTAAAAGCCTTAGCACTCCTGTGTCACATTCCTGGAACTCAGTAAGACAACCACTCGGGAACCTTGCACTGTCCTGCAGGCTCATCAAAGACATGCTCTCTCCTTTGACTTGGCCAACCTAAGAGAATTCCAGCCCAAGATAGACTCTGCTGAAACCATGACACCCTCTGCTTGGGGCCAAAGATCCTCACATTCTTCCCGGTGCATCACCTGCAAACACTGCCCTTCAGTATGCAGAGTGGTCCTCAACTCTAACATCCATCACTCTATAGTGAGACCCAGAACAACAGCAGCAATACACAGCTGCAAAAACAGTGGTGATATAGCTCATACTAGGCAGCAATGACAGAAACATAGATTCCCATCTTGGAGATGCTGGAAAGTTAAATGTGGTAACACAAATAAAGGGCATAAGAAATCTTTGGTTCCCTGGCATCAGGAACTGTGAGCCGTCCCCTTGATTCTTTCTCTTCTGTCTTAGACCATCTCAAGGTCTTCTGAAGGGCTTCCTACTCTCCTGAATTAAAAAAAAAAAAATACTGGAGAAACCACAAGCCCAATCTAATCCTAGCTTCAAAAGATGTCATAATGACAAAGGTGGAGGTCAACCAATGTAATTGGAGACAGCAGATTAATGAACCTTTGTTCAGTCTGTTCCCACTGTGTCTCTTAATATCTGAAGCAGTTCTGAGGGTGAATGAAGGCAGCATCAAGACCACGGTCTTATTTCTTCTCTGGAGCACAGACAGGCAGGACAGATAAAGTGTGCTAATCAGGATGGTTATGAAGACCAAGGACAGCTCTAAAAGACATCACACTTGTAATAACTGTAATAATTCAGGAGAGAGAACATGCAGAAATAGGCTCAGAAACAACGATACCATAAAGACAGCGAGGCAAGCTCAGCCATCCAGTGTGTGATTCAAGAGCAGCAGGCAAGAAGTACTTTGAATATATTAAATATATTTTCCGATACTATACTGTATGCAAAAATGAGACTCTTAGTGTACTAAAACCCTAAGACTAATAGTAAAACTTTTGATATTTTTAAAAATAACTTAGAGCAATGGCAATAGTCAGTATTGTTTGGGGACGGGCTGCTTACAACTCGAAGGGAGGTAACCAATACTTGGCAATGAGCTTTATATTTGTAAACTTACGGAATCTGGGAGACAGTCATCATCCCACCTACACAAGATGACTCCATTTGAACTCTTAAATATGTATATGCATATGTGTATGTCCATGTGTATGCCATGCCTATGCCTGTGTCTATGCCATGTCTATACATATGCCATACCTGTACCTATGCCATGCTTATGCCTAAGCCATGCCTGTGCCATGCCTGTTTATGAATATTGGCAACTAGAGGAGGAAGAGTATCTTCCTCAGGAATCTAAACCTGTAAGCACCAACATAGTTCGATTTTAGGAAGGCACATACTAAGGATTTAAAATTACTCTAAAGTTCAGACATAAAGCAAGTCTTCTGCTCCTTAAGAAGACAGGAAAAGAGCAGGGAAATTAGGGTAGGCAGTGTTGGTTTGGAAGGAGAAGCTACGATCAGGAATGTGCCCACTGGGAGGTGCTGCATTGGCTTCTCAATTTATGCATGGCATTGTTTTAAATATTTAAAGCTCTTGATCACTCTCTCCCCCTGATTCTGTGTGTGTGCCCTTGTGTGTATGTGCACACACACAGATGCTTCCTTTTAGCATTTGTATTGACTTTAGCATTACAAAGCAATGGGTCTCATGTTATGACCTATTACTCCTTACATATATCATTACTCGTTGCTTTTATTCACTCCCTGCTTCCATCTCACCTTTGTTGGCTCCCTTCCTGCCCCAAGTTGTCTCCCGTTCTGCTTTCATGACACCTTTGTTTCATTTTCCCCCTCCCTTCTTTTGAAATCTCTTCTTCTCCACTCACAATCCTCCCCTTTCCATGCCTTAAATATGTGCATGTACACTGTTGCTGAAATTCCTTAAACCACATCTTAAACAATGTCTTCCCTATCCCTAAGGTCCCAACCAGAAGCAAGAGTACATCTTCCACCAGAGTTCATTCTGGGGAACCAATGAGTTTATCAGGTTTACTCACACGAAGCAACTGGTGAGGGCTTATGAACAGGAATTAAAGCAGCTACACCCAGCATGAATGATGGCTCCCCCATGGCCACCTAGATGCAACCCCAACACCAGTCCTTGACAGCCTTTATTCTTGAAGCCTCTCACTGAGGCCACAGAAATAATTGCATACACCTGGTTTGGGAGAGTGTCTGGATATGGGGGGGGGGGGTCCAGGACATTCCCACCTCACCTTCTGTAAAAGAAGGTCAACAGTCAGCAAAGCCTAGTTGTGACAGCTCATAATGATGGTCGCAGTTTGGCTTGGAGGACAGTCCTGTACATCATACATGTGTCTAAATTTAGGCTCTGTATGAAAGAAAACAAGCAATACATGTCTGAGTCTGGCTTCTTTCATTTTGTTTGATGGTCTCCAATTCCATCCATTTTCCTGCAAATGTCCCAATTTCACATTCCTTTTCATGACCGAATAAAAGTCCATTGTGTATGCATTCTACATTTTCATTATCCACCCACATGATCATAGACATTTTAAAGAGTATTTAAGAGATTTAGAGATCAAATCCACTATGTCACATTACCTTCTAAAAAAAATCACCCTCCAATCCTGAAGCAGACAGCTGACTTTATCCTGTAGTAGCGAATCCAGAACAACCTGAGCATCCATCCCTCTAGCAAAATTAAAATGCAAAATACTCTTAATACTCACAAAAGTCCCCCACAAGCCACTCAGATTTATACGTGAGACATAACATAGGCATTCAGGCACGGTGCTGCATGGCTGGAGCTGCAGCTCAGTGGTTGAGCACTTTTGCAGCATGTGTGAGGTCCAAAATTCAACCCCTCATGCTGCAAAAACAACTGGAGCAGGAGAATAGCAATACACATCCTAAGAGTTCACACCCACTGGGTCCTGCAAGCACAGCTAAAACAATCACAACTCAGCCACCTGTCAAACACACTGTAGGTGCACATACTCAGGCAAGCATGGGTATGTGTACAGGCAGATACATAAGAATACCTGTTGAGGAAAAGCATTTGAGGGTTGTTAAATCCAAAGCAACACTTAACTTTCTATTTGTCTCCCAGAAAGACTGAAGAAAAAAAAAACTAGAAATATTTCCCTAAGCCTGGCTTCCCCCCCCCCAAAACTGAGGCGAAGCCATCATTTCTGCTAGCTTAAAATAGATAAAATAGTTTTATAAATATATATGAAAGAAGTCAAGTTCAACATATAATGACAGGACCCTCGGGGACACCATGCCAGTAGAATGTGATACACAGAGATTCTTCACTATGTAATACACCCATGAAATCTAGTGGAAATGAGACAGAACAATTTTAGATAAACACCAAAATATGAGCCTTCAGTGTCTGAGTATTATAAATTTGCATATTCAAGTGTTCTGCCTAAGCTCGTGATTCATTAGGCAGTTATACATTATTAACAAGGCTGAAGCTCTGCAATCATAAAAGCAGACTCATGATGACACACCTATTCTACAGAATAAATTTCCAGAGGCTGAAAACAGAAAGCCTTGGTTAGTTAGCGCGCAGGTTTTTAATCCTTGCTTGATCAATTTGAATAAACCCGTGACTTGGTTGTTTGCAAATCATGAGTCTCTCAGATCCCTTCTCCCTTCCTAGTGCCTCCAAAATTCAACTTAGTTCTGATCTTGTGTCAGTGCTGGAATATTTATGAAGAGCTCCGTCCTGGAGTTTCTCCTGAATATTTAATACAAATTCAGAGCCCCACACTGTGATGACTTCTGTGTGACACGGGAGTAAGGAGTGCACACGAGACCCCTCAGCCCTCAGAAGGTCTGAGGGAAAAGCAGAGGACTAAGCAGGCAAGTGCCACCCTCTGCAGTTACCACAGGAAGACCAGAGGGATGCGAGAGGAGACCTCAAAAAGGGAAGTGAGATCAGGGGAGGCTCCATAGAGAAAAGGGCACCCAAGCCCCAGATTCACCTAAGTTGAACCTGGCAGGATGGGGTGTAACAATGAAAGTTGGCAGGTAGCATATCAGTAGTGACAGGTAGGATTTATAAACACCCTAAACAAAATATCTATAGTGTAACCCTTTTCCAAGGTTCACAGGGAATACCACAGAAGAGAGGGAGGAAAGATTACAAGAACCAGAGGTTGGGCAGGACCCCTGTGAAACCGTGTCACGTGACAGGACCATGGTACTTATGAACTCCCAGTAGCTGTGATGACCTGCACAGAGCCTGCAAAAGATCAAGCTGGTCAGAATTCCAGCATGAGTGGCAAAAGTACTCATGAGGCCCCCATCCTGCCGAAGATACTATTGGCAGTTGATAGCTGCTGCGGGAGGGAGAGTAGATCTTTGTAGATTGCCAGTAGATGGTCCCATACCTATGAGCATATGGACAGCACTGATTAGATTCAGTAGATTATTTTAAAGATATAAAGTTGTAAAGGAGGTAGGGGTGTGATGGAGGAGAATATGAGGAGTTGGGCTGAATATAATAAAAAAATACATTGTATAGGGCTGGACCCAGGGGCACACACCCTTAATCCCAGCATTCAGGAGACAGGAAGATTTCTGGGAGCTCCAAGCCAGACAGAGCTACTGAATAAGACCCTGTCTTAAAAGCAAAACAAGCAAAAAGTACTGTACGTGTGTATGAAATTCTTAAGAAAGAAAGAAATATATTTTAAAATGTGATGAGAAGTGAACCTACATTAGATGGAAATGACTAAGTGTGATGCCTTAGGGAAGGCGAGAAACTGGACCAGTCAGTGCCCTCAGCCAGGCTTCTGTCACTGTCAATAGAACTCAGTCATCTTGTTAGCACTAATGTGAGGATGGATTAGGACTGAAGATACTCAAACCTCCAAGGCACTGCTTAGCATAAATACACCCCTCTGCAACCCCATTAAATACTTCTGTTTAAATGCTAAGTCAGATGGGATGAAGAGAAATGAAACTTTTTTAAAGTTTCATAATGTTGAATATGAAATATGAATATAAAATTGGGAATGCTTGGAGCTATGTTTTTAAATTTCAAACTACGTTATTTAATTAACTTCATCTTTTAGCGCCAAGGACAAACTCTTTCCTAATGCTTCTGTTCTGTAGGTCCACAGCTACAGGAGGACAGATAGGCATAAAAATTGCCACTGTCTTCTGTTCCAAACCCAGTGGAAGGAGTTAGCTATGAAGCGGCACATGCTCAGTGCTGAGAGCACACTCTTCAATTCAGATCTACATATCTTCAATTCATATCTAGCCCTGTCTGGATACAAATAGCTGAAGATAGAGCAGTTCTTCATCAATAGCATCACCATCAAGCCATCCAGTTGCACATTAATCTTTCTACAACCTTTTTATTACAACTGAAAAGTCAGAGGAATAATCCCTTAATACCAATGGTGGTGATGGTGGTGATGATGATGATGATGATGATGATGATGATGATGATGATGATGACGATAATGGCAATGACCTTCACAGAGTAGCTGTGAGCATCAGTGGGCTAAATCATTACCATAATAATCAACAATGAACCAGAGTTTATATTGAAAGCTTTTTGCTTTGATCCTTCTAGATATAGGTTTTGGCATTTCACACCCTGAGTATTAAAAGAAAAAAAAAAAATCCACCACTCTGAGCCTGATGAATGGCATCAAACAAATGACTCTACCTGCAACAGGAAAGCCTGACTCCATGTATTAACTCCTCACCACCCACAACCTCAAAGAACACAGTCTCATTTATAACAAAATGGCACCACAGTTTCTAATCTTTCTACCAAACTGTATGTATGTTGAATGGGGGAAATAAAATCAATAAAACAGAAGTTACAGAAAATATGCAAGCACAAAAGAATTTGTAGGGTGTCAGGGAATGTCCTTAGCGTCCACAATTCTTCCTTCCTCTCCTAATGAAATCATGCTATCCGTCCTACTGTGTGACACTGGAGATGTGAGTTTCCTCTTTAAAACCCAAAGTCAATAACAGGTAGTAAAAAGTTAGCTAACAGTATTAAACCATCAGTTCTTTTCTCTTCTTGTACAGTGGTCTGCATTCATTGTTAGGCTCTAGAAATAACATGTTGATGTTTTTCCAAGGTGATAACAGTTCTCACACTGTTCCCATGATAGTAAGTATTATGATTTGGACGAGAAGTGTCCCTCACAGGAACCTGTGTCTGAATACTTGTTCCCCACTTGGTGGCGTGATTTGGAAGGTTGTGGAATCTTTGGGAGGTGGGGCCTAATTGGTGAAAGTGAATTGCTAAGGACTGGACTTAAAGGCTACAGCTCAGGCCCTGCTTGCTGTCAATCCCTGACAGCTTCCTGATACACCAAGATCTAACAAACTCCCATGACTACAAACCAGCCTCCACGCCTCACCTGCCATGACAGCCTGTATCCCCTTAAACTAGGAGTCAAAATAAGCCTCTCCTCTTTTGGGGTGTACCTGTCAAGTATTTGTTCGAATCAGTGTAAACGTAACTAACAGGATGGGAGAAAGGTATCTGCCAGGACCTAGGACTGGGAGGCACAAAGAGTTCCCCCTTTTCCAGCAGCAAACAAAATCCAAAGCCTAGAGAAAGAGCTCACTAATTAAATCCACCTTTTATGACTGCACATTAAGAACCTGGTTAAAGGGAAAGTGTTCTTCGTAACAGAAAGAATTAAGCTGTAATTTAATTATGCCCAATACTACTGGCGAGAGGGGCCATCGTCGAAGCCAGGCACTCCAATTAATTTGCCACTCTCATTCAAAATTGTTAAGTATTTTTAAAGGCACAGCCAAGGAGACTTCTTAGTAGACAGTAACAATCAGACACACACAGTAATATCTAGGAAACACATAATAAGTACAAACTTCCTTTCAGAACACCATTTCCCCAGCACAATAAAAACAAGAGCATGTACATTTATAAAATTTGATTCAGGAAATAATTAGCCCTCCCAAGTATTAAAGTAATAAACAGTATAGCAAAAAAATGAATAACTGATGTTACACATACATGCATACAAACACATACACACGTTCATGAACACCCACACACGTGTATCACACACACACACACACATATGTACTTTTAGCCTTTTGGGAAACAAGCAGAAAAAGCCATGAATAATAGCCTTGCTATTCTAGCTACGGAACTGTATGCATTTGCAGAGCTTCATAAGTCCCCACCTGTTTGGGAAGCCAAACACACAGCATTACTCACTCTGTGGTCCAAAACTGAAGCTTCCAGACATGAGCACACAAACCTACTGCAGCCCATTCCGCAGCATTGCACGGCATCATGTGAGTGTCATGGTGAAAGCAGGGGGAGTAACAAGGCCCAGAGGGGTCAGATAGTCCCACTTGTCCCCATATCATTCGTGATATTTTGATGGTGCACATGGCTAACGGTGAAATTCTCCCCAGGAAGGCGTCTCCGGCACCGAGATGGGAGTTCCGGCACACAGTACAGGGAAGGGGACGATAAATCCTGGCTCTGCCAGTCCGCCGACTCAAGCAAACTCTAGAGGTGCCCACCATGCATGCTAGGACGCAGTGGGGGGCTGGTGATGTGGCCGAGCTGTTAGCGTGCATGCCTGGCATGCATGAGGGTTCAGTCCTCAGTTCTTCGTGAGCTGGGTGTGGGGGAGGGGGCCGCAACCCAGCGGTGAAGGGTTTTCACAGACAGGCAGTGAACAGGGTTTGAAATAAGAAGGTCTCCTGTCTCCAGGTTATCTCTCGCGCCTGCACTACTCCTTGGTAGTCACTGCATGTCATCCTTCGTATTGCTGCTGACATTTCAAAGCCTAGTATTTTAAGACCTCTTCCTCATGGAGGAAGGACTGATGTTCAAGAAAAACCTGACCATCTGCCTGCATCTCCTCTGTACCACAATCAATACCTTCTGGAAGCTCCAGGAATGAAAACTACTCAGAACACAGATGGAGAATCAAGGGTGTCCTGCACACACCTCCACCGCCTCTCCACCCACACCGCCACACGGCCCTACGCCTACGCGGATTCTGCTCTCCAGAACCACTGCTGGGCACAGCCAGGCTGTCTGCATCCTTCGCTTCTTCCTCCAGCTCCACAGCATGGGCCTGAGTGCAACAAGCCAGCCACACAGTCCCCACGCATCTTGAAAGCATCTTGTAGCCTGAGCTGGTTTACAACTCACAAAGTAGCCCAGGCTGGCCTTGGACTTGCAATTCTACTGCTTCTATCTCCTTGGTGTTAGAATTACAGGCAGGTGCCACCTCAACTGTCCAGATATTTGCATCTCTGAGTGACTTTAAACTGTAATTTCAAATTCCAAGGATGTGAGAGTGTGTGTGTGTTTGTGTGTGTGTGTGTGTGTGTGTGTGTGTGAATTTTTTATTTTTATATGTATGGTGTTTTACCTGCATGTATATCTATGCACCACATGCTCTCAAAGGCCAGAAGAAGGTGTCAGATCCCAGAGACTAGATACACAGGCAGTTGTTATCAATCCTTTGTGTGTTGGGAATTGAACCTGGGTCCTTTAGAGGAGCAGCCAATGCTTTCAACCACAGAGCCATTTCTCTAGCCCTTCCAGGTTATATTTTTAAAATCTAGCACATTATATAACCAGAACAAAGTGAAAAGTTCAGCAGAGGCTTCATCTCAGTTGTACCAAGCACACAGGGATCATGCTGCAACACAGGTTCAATCCCCAATACTTCAAAGTACAAAAGCCAATTGCAGTTAGAGATAGATACACATGACTGCCCATGGTTCCTGACGGTGGCTCTTTAGTCAGCTGCATTGCTTTTCCTGGCTGACTAGAGAAGGTTAAGTATTATAAATACATATGCAGTCATGAAATAAATGCACACAGAAAAACTAAGTTGTTTTCCATAAAAAAAGAAAGGTTTGTACCTGTTGAGAGACGCTACCAATGGGATAATGAAAACCTTAGGAATGTTGCAGTCACTACCAAGGACCCAAGATGGCATGAAAGCTTAGGCTTCCTTCAAACAGAAAATGTATTCATAAGCTCTTTGACAGTTTTTGCAGTTGTTTAAAAAATTAAAAACCGAGCTGCCTATCAACAAAACCACTATTTTCTCTTTGTACATTGCTTGACTTCATCAAGTAATAATTGCGTGATTTTTGTGTATTTGTGTGCTGCCCCTTTCCCCTATGTAAACATTTTTTTCATTTTGCTAGGTAAGTCAAAGAGATACTTTCCCCATTTTTAGTGTGTTTATGTGTATATAAGTATGTGAAAATGTAAACATTAGAAAATGGAATCCCACTTTCTCTTATTGTACTGAAAAGAACACTTATGAAACAATTGATCACTCTATTCTGATAAAGAGGCCCCCCAGTTCAGAGAAATTAGTTTCTGCATATCAGATACATCGTGACATATTAGCTAATATTAAATGTCATTCTCAAAATGTATTGTTTACATTTGTTAATATATTATATTACTGTTAATGTTTGCAGATAATGTTATCTGTGGAAGTGCCTCTTTTGATTCTCGGTGTCCTGTACTACAGAAGCATCCTAACAAACATGTATTTCTGGTACAGATTTTTTTCTCAATGTAACCCAGGTCATCTTTGAACTCATGACCCTCAGGCCTCAGCCTCCTGAGTGCTGAACGTGCAGACAGACTTCTCATGTCCAATTCATCACACAGAATGCCAACGGCTTGTCATGAGGGCAATGTGAAATGAATGGCATATTCTTGCAAAGCTCAAAGTTGCTTCTGTTAATCTCACTACACTTAGTCATTGCTCCCCAGCCTTCTGTTAGCCCGGGTTGAGAGCTGCCTAGACTGTGTGGCTGGGACCCAGAGAGCTTAACTGCTAAACTACCTTCAATGTCTCGTCCATGATCCTACCTTCTTCCCCCAAACTCATACCTCAGCTGGTGAAGGAGCTTGCTGCACAAATCTGGCAGTCTGAGTTCAATCCCAGGAACCCACTGTGGAAGGGGAGAAATGATTCCTGCAAGTTGTCTTCTCCCTTCCACATGCACACTGTGACATGTGTGAGCCCTGCCCCACTCCCACAATACATCAAACACACAAATTTAAAAATAAAACGGTGAGAGAGACAAGCACTTTGTCTACTTTTTTGATTGTTGTATCTCATCATCCAGAATAATGAATGTGTACAGCAAGCACTCAATGCATGAATAAAAGATTTGAAACAATATCTAACCCATAGCCATAAACATATACATAGCCATATACATATATATATCAAGTTTTGTGCATTGCATAATAGCTAGTATAGTTGCAAGCTTTGGTGGTATGCATTTCACCAAACTGGCTCATCACTTTCACCAAACTGTGCCTGTAACTTACTCAGGTACAAATGGTACCCAAAGCATTTCTAAAGTTCCAAGTAGATTCACTTTCTTTACCATTTTTCACTTCAAATATCACATATCTGTTAAGCATGTACCAAAGTGAAAACACAAATTCAGTCATTTTTGTTCTTGAGGTCCAGAAGAAAATTAAAACACACTTCACCCAGTAAAATGGCAAAAACACATAGGAGCCCAAGCCTACCCGTCCAAAACAAAAACAAAATGACCTTTTGTTGCCTGGGTGGGAAAATAAATTAGAATCTAATGAGACAACATTTGGAAAATGGTGAATTCATATTCAGTCTAACTGAACTTTAATAGCATTTAATACACTATACAACCAGAGGCATTATGTTCTGACACCACTCAAAGTAAAGAGAAATCTCTAGGACCTGTCCAAAGAAAGCTTTCTACTCTCATGGAAGACCCACAGATGAAAATACCAGAGCTAAGGCAATGTAAGTGAGACAACTTTGCTGCTTTTTGGTTGGCTAAGAAAATAAAGCCAACAGCAGAGTTGATAACCTATGTTCTCATGTGTCTCCTCATTGGCAGCAAAGACCCAAATGCTCCTGAGTTTAAATCAACATCCAGAACAACCAAAAGAGAAAGCTCCCTTCGCTACCAGATCTCAAAGCAAGGCAGAGCATCCAAGGTAGAAGACAACGGGACTCGCTCTGCTCTCCTTACCCTCATGCAAAACCAGGAGAAGTAGAACAGAGTAAGTGTATCTCTGTGGCAAAATACTTAGCCAGCAAGCACAGGACAGAAGACCTTATCCCTAGCATGGGAAGAAAAAATAACTTCCTGGTCCATTCTCTAGCACCAAGCTCACTCTCCAGCTAGGGTCTATTGGCTTGTTAAGTTCTTTTGAACAGAGATTAAGACAAGCATAATCTAAAAATTTTAAGTTACAACCTCAAAAGTTGTTTTTCACCAAAATTATAATTCATATATTATCAGACAGACCTGTTTTTCAGCCACATTCTTAGGAAGCAGGGAGAAACGGCTAAAGAGAGACAGGAGACTTAGAGATATATCAGCATCAGAGAAAAACAAAACAAAAACCTCTTAAGAAGTAACAGACTACAAAATTCTACCATGGTCTGAGAAGCTATTGGCATTTCATAGCAGCTGGGAGATGGAGAGTCAGTTTTCTTTAATTCTGTGATCCCTGGTAAAGGGACCACACACCAGGGGAGGCCCTACACCCTCAGAGTAGCTGGACAACAAACAGAACTCAACAGGGAAAGAAGGAAGGAAGGAAGGAAGGAAGGAAGGAAGGAAGGAAGGAAGGAAGGAAGGAAGGAAGGAAGGAGAAAGGAAGGAAGGAAGGAAGGAAGGAAGGAAGGAAGGAAGGAAGGAAGGAGAAAGGAAGGAAGGAAGGAAGGAAGAAGGAAGGAAGGAAGGAAGAAGGAAGGAAGGAAGGAAGGGAGGGAGGGAGGGAGGGAGGGAGAGAGGGAAAGAAAGAAAGAAAGAAAGAAAGAAAGAAAGAAAGAAAGAAAGAAAGAAAGAAAGAAAGAAAGAAGGAGGAGGAGTTGGGGAGGAAGGGAAGAGGGAAAAATAAATCTCAAAGTTGGGTGAGAAGGGATGGGAGAGTGAACTGGGTAGTTATGGAAGAAGTTGGGAGAGGGGGATATATTTAAAATGTGTTATATGAAATTCTCTAGTTAATATAAATAGTTAAAGAAACGACACACTATTTCTAACAGGCAGTTACAAGATGATTAAAAAAAATCAGTAAAGCTAATAACTGTCAAATAAAGCACTCAAAAAAAAAAAAAACACAGCATAAAGCTCTCAACCCATCCCCTCTCAAGCCCCTTAAAGAGCCATCTCTGCGCCCAGGAATGCAAATGCATCAGCAAGAGCCATAGTCTCCTCCGCCCTACAGCTGCCCAGACCCCAAACCCAGTGAACTCTAGCCTCCCTCCCTGATCTCTGATGAGTCTCCCAGCACATCAGTGTGTCCAGAGGACTGGAGGGTCATCCAGGAAAAGCAGCTATTGCTACTGCTTGAGTGTTTTGTTTTAAGAGCTACATGGCTGGGAACCTACTACAGCTGTCAATTATGGGCTCCTCACATGCAAACTTTCCTTCAAATGGATCCAAAGAACCAACTGATTTCCAGCCTTAGAGAACCCTCTAACTACAACTGTGGGCCTTACTTCTTTGCCCTACAGGCAAGAAAGCCCAGGCTAGCACAGCCATCAAGCTGGAAAGTTATTGCAAACCAAAGGATATCCTCACCATAGTCCCTGGAGACATTACTCAGCAAAACAGCTCTCACTGGAGCACGAACGGCTACAGCTCCTGCCCCTCTGTGCACCAGAGGACTTCTGGGATTTTTATTAGAAGGTAGGCGATTGTGAGGGTCCCCCTACCCACTTAGGGCCTGCTACACTGACTGGCATCAGCATGCTTCTTCTCCATACCCCCTCATAGGGAATCAAGTCAACTCCTGGCAATCTCCAAAAGGACAGGCTCCTACAGCTGCAAGCAGGGGCTCACGGAGAAGGCGCTGCAGAGAGCTGCAGTCAGTGTCATCAAATATTCAACAAAGCACAAGCTTTCAAAATCAAATTAAAAAGCTTGGATGACAGCCTCTTGGGGAAACCATCTCGAGACACTAGGCATTCGTAGCCAAATTGCAGTGGAGAGGGGGTTCTCATTTGCTTACTTCATTATCTTTCAGCCTCTTCTTGTGCAAACCTTAAAAAAGACAATTAAACTTTGTGTCATGTTTTCTGGCACCAAGAACACTCTCCAACAAGGGTCCGTCGGCTTGTTACATCCCTTTGCACAGAGAGTGAACCCCAAATCCCAGCACTGACAGCAAATGCTGACATGTTTTACTGCCTGATTTCCACACCGACGTGGGCATCAGCAATCACTTCGTGAACCTTTCAGCACTGTGGTACAATTCATAGCAAGAAGTGTAAATGTTTTCCTGTGTCCAGTTGCCAACACAGGGCCTGGGAGTTCAGGTTTTTGCCTTCACAAATACTGCACTGTGTGACTTGATTTTGAAACACAGCTACTGAATAAAGCAAGCCTTGGATTTTACCTGCTTCTTGCGGCCAACTCATTTTATGAATGCTCACACATTTTTAAACCTACAGCTGATTCAGCTCCCTACAGTTTCACACTAAGAAAAAAAAAAAAAACTTACCACTTTAAAATCTGGACTCCATACCCCTAGCTGAGGAGTTGTTGATAGATGCATGTCAGGGAAGGGAAAATATTTCTTTCAGTGGTGCAGCCCCCAATAAATTGTCCATGATCGAGTAAATAATCCCACACCCATGCACACGGAAGCAAGCTCAGTGGGTCATTAAAAAAAAATAAGATATAAAAGAAGAATGTATTGGGAGGAATAAAGAGTCTAAGGGAGGAAGGGATATAAAACAGGGTAAGGAGAGAATAAATACAATCAAAACACAGGTATGAAAATGCAAAAAGAGTTAAAATATTTTTAAACATTTATGCCACAGCCCTGAGGTAATTCATTTTTAAAACCACCAACAGTAGCAAAACACCAGTTGTACAGTGACTATCCACATTTACCGAGATGCCGTGGGCAGCTGGGTAGAAGGCTTCACTGACCCCTTCCTGCCTCGTCACATTCATCCACAGAGTATCTACTTTGCTGCCAGTGCAACCCGACCTAGATCCCTGTGGAGCCGCGCAAGTGCAATCCCTACAGGGCTCACGGAGCCTGCAGCTGAGAGGGGATGGAAGCTCTGCTCCCCATCAGCACTCATCAGTTGTTCCTGCTCCTTGACAGCTCTCCAGCTTGGAGGCAGCAGTCTCATTAACTCCAGGACACTAATGAAATTACACTTCAGACCATGTACCAGGCAGAGGCAGACTTCAGCCTCCATCAGCTACCGGAGTGGGAAGCAGACATAGCCCTGTCCCTCAGATCACCTCCTCAGTGGTGGCCAGTGAGTGGGGCCAATGTCCCCTGCAGCCTCCAAGGGTTAGATCGCCTGTATTTATTCCAAGTCTTGATGCTAAGGCTCACACTGAATCTAACAGGAAGAGTAGGGTTGCTCTATCTCCCTCTTCAGTCTCCTGTTGAATCAGCTTTTCCCAGAAAGACAAATGTCTGCTCATCCTAAGGTGGGCTCTTAATGACAACCCCAAATGAGGACTCCACCCAAACCCAGATTGGTGACCAGTGGGTTTATTGGGCTTGTTCACACAGTGTGGGTAAGGGGCTGCTTACAGTTGCTTGGGAGACCCCCAAAGCAGCAACATCACTGAAAAGTGAATGACAGCATCCTCCATAATTACTTGCATGCAGTCCCCCTCCTTAGTTGGCCTCCCACACTCTACATACTCTTACAGTTCCCCAAACCATGATGCCACAGGCAGGCAACAAAGGAAGAATTAGGTGTGGCTCTCAGGGAGGGGCAGGAACAAATACCTGGGCTCTCGAGTGAAGTATGGGAACCCCACCGTACTTCCATGAGGGATCATCAACAGGCCAATCTTGATCTGCTATGATAATGACAGCGGTGCTTGTTATGCTGAGAAGACAGTGTTTCACAACTCTCTCTGGTTTTCAAAAGGAAAGACTGGTCCTCCAACCACTTGCTAGTATTAGTAACTAGCATCCACGTAAGCTAACAGTACCCTCGGGCAGCAACACTTGATTAAAAGAGGTAGATGGATCTTCTGAATAGGCATTACTTCCATTTTAAAACACTTTCATTTTTCAACTACATGTGTGGGGAAAGGAGAATCTACATGTGAATGCAAGTGACCATTAAGGCACTGGATTCCCTGGAGCTGAAATTAAAGAGGGTTGTAAATCACCCAACATGGCTGCTGGGAACCAAACTCAGGTCCTTTCATTGTGTATGTATGCATGTATGTAGGAACAAAACAGCTGCTAGTTATCAAAAGCACATCCAGATATTAAGACCCTTCTGTTTACCTTTCAGACTGCTGAAATGCTGTCCCGTGGAAATGGTATCTAAGCTGCACCATGCCCTTTTTCTCCTAACTTAAAAACATCATCAACACTTGTCAACACTGTTCCCTGTTATAGACAGAGGACCTGAATTCTATCCTACACCACTCAGAAACTGATTGAAATAAAGGGCTTCCATTCGTTATGTCCTTTGTATGTATCAAATCTGGAATTTTAAAGGGTGGCAACTTTTGGTCAAATCAGGTACTTTAAAGTTCAAAAATGCAGTACTCTGTAAGGCTAAAACCATGCTGTCTGCATGAGCTCTAGGGACCCCTAGCGGCCACCCCTCCTCTCAGGAAAGATTTTGATGGGGGCAGGGACTCATCTTCATGGACTTTCATGAAGTAAGCACATTAAATAACACACAATGGGCTGAAGACAAGCATGAGAATTTAGGGTGGAAAATACAATAATGTCATTCTCGTTTACTTCTATTTTTTAAAAGATGCTTATTATACAATGTGGGTTTTTTTAATTTTGAATAAAGTAAATGTTAAAGAATCCCAGTTTTAATTTGTAGCAGGGTAAAAAGAAGCACTGATAAAAGGCACATCAACAGCATCTTTTCAGAAACCCCAGGAGTTTCTGAGCCTGGATGTTGAGGGGCCATTAACGTGGAGCATCTCCACAGCCGGCTGACCACAGCCGAGTCCTGAATCTCTGGTCAGAAAATTAGACTCAGACACAAGCAAGCCAGGAGTGCTCATGAACCACGGCTAGTGGTTGCCTCCCTCCCTCCCGTCCTTCTTTTTAATAGGAAAGAAAAAAAAAAAACTTTTCAGTGAGCTGCTAGAAGTGGGTGATTGAAAGTGAATTCTGGTCCTCTGGATGAGCAGAATGTACTCTTAACAGCTGAGCCATCTCTCTAGCCTCTGTCAAAGGACTTCTAGAATACTTATGCAATGTAGGTGCCAAATCAAACCAAGCAAAGTTAAAGCTTTTCCTTATACAGTGAGGTACCTGATAATACCATTTATTTAAATGTGAAAAAAATTTCGCTGTCCATATCATACATACCTCAGGTCACCACTCAGACAATAATGCATCATGATGCTTTGTAAATAGTTCAGATTTTCAGAAAGAGCTATTTTGCAGTTGAAGGCAGCACATTATAGCATGAGCACCTGTTCAAAGAGGCTGCTCGAGCCAGGGTAGCCAGGAAGCAAACAGAGAGAAAGAACCTGACGTCCTGTAATTCCCTTCAAGGGGCATCCCAGATACCCAGTTTCAACTAAGCCTCCTCTTTTAAGGGTTCCAGTACCTCCCAAGAACACCAAGCCAAGACCAAACCTTTAACACATGGGTCTTTAGGGAAAATTCCAGATTCAAACTACAGCATGTCGGTTAAATTGAGGGTGGGTTTGGGGACAGGGAGATCACTCAGTAGGTAGAGGAGGTTGCCACTAAGCCTGACAGCCTGAGTTCAATCCACAGAACCCACACGATGGGCGAAGCAAACCAGCTCCTGTAAGCTGTCACCTGACCTCTACATGTGCACCCTGACACACATGCTCCCACACAATAAGTAAATAATTAAATATAAAATTGGTTTTGAACATGGCATCCCAAATTAACTCCATCTAACCTTTAAAGCTTCCTGAGACTAGGGAGATATTCACAGGGGTTCAGGTGAGAGTTTCCTGACAAAACCAAAAATAATCTGCTGGATAAGTCATGTGACCACTTCGTTACTCCATATCAGCGTTCTGCAGCACAAAGCTCCAAGTTCCTTATGCATAAATGATTCATGCAAAGAGAAAGCGGGGTAACCTGTTGCCCAGACCTCCAGATCAGTGTTGTTCAACTTGTGGGTTAGAACTCCTTTGAGGGTAGAACAACCCTTTCACAGAGGTCGCCTAAGACCATCGGAAAACACAGATATTTACATTATGATTCATAACAGTAGCAAAATTCCAGTTCTGCTACTTATGAAGTAGCAATGAGAATAATTCTACGGCTGGGGGTCACCATGACCTGAGAAACTGTACTAACCAGTCTCAGCAGTAGGAAAGTTGAGAACCACTGTTCTAGAGAAAGCCACATGGCACCAACTCAAGTGCAATACACTCCACAGTTCACAGCACAGTGAGCTGACAGTACATCCTGCCCGTTCTCTGTTCCCCCAGAGAATGTTCCAAGCAGGAGAGGCAGCTACATAACCAGGGCCCTTTGTTCGCCCTTTGTTCTCCTCAGAAGCTCCATTATCCCTTAGCTGTCATTGGAAGTGAAGTGCCCTGAATGCTTTAAGAATGGCTTGGCCCAGTGTCCCCACTTCCTCCTTTCGTATCTGATCGGGGACTCTTGTCCAAAGTAAGAACAGCCTCAGGAAGAGTGTGCCAGGTGGTCCCTACCAACTGACTGGAGCAGGCATACTTAATGGAACCCAGTTCCACAAGCCAGTGGGAGTTTGGGCAGGAAACTGTATAACCTCCATCCAAACTCACAGCTTCATAATCTGTGGCCATCAGAACTAACCTCACTAGGAATCTAGAACACAATTTCACAGAAATGTTTAATACAGAGAGAACTGTCCCATATATTCCTATGTACCTACCACCTAACTTTAATAACAATTAGTTCATTGCCAGCCTTCCTTCCGCCGTGTCCTCCCCTAAGACTGCTCTAAAGAGAAGACATATCACGTCATCTCTAAGGTATGCTTAATGATATCGTTACCGCTCCTCTCCCGAATCCACAACAATCCCTTAAATCCCTGTCTACATTAGTCTCCTAAAAGACTGCAACCTCCCATCCCGCACTCCCAGGCTACCATTTCCTTGACCACTCCAGCTGAGGACATAAAAAAGCAATCTTCCCTACGTGAAAAGAAATAAATCTGCCTGTAAGTACTCAATTTGAAATATTTATGTACATATTTACATGCAAAGGCCGCCCAACTGTGCTCTCCCTTTGCATTCAGAGAGCATTTCTAGATTAGTTGTAAATGAAAACCATTGCAATGGCCAGAGGGAATCCCAGGTGACACAGTGGCACAAGTACTTCCTCCAGCTGGGCCAATCCACTGTCAGGTCTGTGCGCATGACATTTCTCATCCTTTCCCAAAAGCCTCGATAGCAGGGCTGTCTTCTACCATGTGAAAGGTCCAAAAACCTGTTGCATCCTTATTGGAAAGGTGTGATCCAAAATAACATTTGTTGTGTCTTGATTAGGGACTGGAAAGATTACTTTCCAGTTGTGTTAAGAACAGTTGTTGCTCTAAACTTGAGTTCAATTCCCAGCATCCACATTGGATGTTCAGTGCAAGAGGAAGGCAGATAAGACAGGGTAATGGCGTGAAAAAGAACAAAACCCACTGTAAGCATGGATGACACTGTCCGGAAATAAATAACAAACGAATGCAAAGTCCACGCCTTCTCCATTAACTCATTCGTTCATCCGCAATCATTCATTCTATACCTAGTCTGGGTTAAACATGATGCTGAGCACAGAAAGGTAGATAATAGACATGATTCATACCCTAAGGAAGCTCACAGCTACTGGGTGAGCCATTAGTGAAAATGGAATATGGGATACAAAAGGCATGGCACACCTACGTTCTAGAGCCAAAGGCAGCGAAGGTAACAGTGGGTTGATTCTAGGGATGAGGGCAGGGGAGGGCATAAAGCTGCACGGGCTAATTGTGAGAGTTTATATGTTTAATCTCCAATTTTCTGCTCAGAAGTCAAAGATAAAAAGCGCAAGAAAAGGGTAGCATATTGGGAAAAGCATGGTGCTCTCCTGACCATATGCCTTCTTTACTGGCCTGCCACCAGGCACCTCTTCACCTTCTTCCGACTTGTTTTACTTCAGCTTTACCTCCACTACTCTAAATTATTCCAGCCCCTTAACTCATGAGACCACAAAAGCTTCCCCATGCCAATGCAAAAACACAACCCTCACCTAAAAAGGAACAAGAGGTGGTTTATTCTGTACCCAGATATGAGTGGCCATGACCTAGGTAACACAGATGTAGATCACCCCAAATTCCATGCTCTAGTGAGGTAGCAATTTTGTGAACTTTTTATAGTAACAGAACAAAGCAGGTCATAAATCAAGACACCTTTCAAATATGCTGGTGGAGGCATCGGGTCTGAGGGTTCTGGCAAGCTGGAGAGCATTGCTTTAGGCCTTGGATGCTGTCTGGCTACTCTTGGCCTTCGACTGTCGGAAAACTAGGCTTTTGTTAAGTTAATACATTCCAAAATGTTAATCTGTTTGTCAGGACATAGGGTCAGTTTGTTCTGTTAAGTCAGACATAGAAAATGGAAGGGGGCAGGGCACAGCTATTTCGTAGACTATGAATAGCCCAAAATAAATTGTCTCATTGTTAGGCTCTGGACTCTTAGCGCAACCTCTCCACACCATTGAAGTTTCAATCAGCTTTTGTAGGTAAGGCTTCTCTCCAGGAATTCTTGTGCACACCCAATACTCACAGCTAGAAGCCATCACCATAAACATTCAACTCATGTCATTACAACAAACACATGACAGTTTATTCCTATTGGCAAGGAAAGTAGTACTTACCCGGTATGTTCAATAACACATCACCTCCTTCAACCCTCACACCAACTTCCTGAGGCTTTTATGTACACTTTCAAGGTAAAAGTTGACGGCAGCACAGAGTTCAAGGAGCTAACTTGTGGTCCTTATTACTCCACCCCTTTTCTTACTATCTGAGGGGAGGGGGGGTGACACATTATTGTATTTCTTCCAACAGAAACTTCACTGAAGACTTGCTCTGACCTCTAGCCCAGGAACACAACTAAAGTGCTCCCATCTCTGCCATTTCATTAGTAGGAGACATTCAATGAAGCAAGAAATTAGAACCCTGTGTTCCAGAGAATACTAACTAGCTGGGCTTTAATAAGTAATTGTGCATTCTTTTTTTTTAAGTCCATCAACAACTTTGAGAGCTATTGAACCAAGTAAAATTAAGCAGGTTTCTGTAAAACTTTTCAGATTCTCTAACCTGTTAATGTGCTATAAAACCTCCAAGATGTAGTCAGGAATGCTTCCCGGAGTGTCATCCTCATGTTTTATATATTATTTTAATATATAAATATATATATTATATATATATATATATATATATATATATATATATATATATATATAT
>NW_026587556.1:2848545-2861166 GCF_907164565.1 Psammomys obesus
TATATATATATATATATATATATATATATATATATATATATATATATATATATATAATAAAAGTAACAGTCTAATTCAGGGTATAAAATAAATTTACAATATAGTTCCAGGAGCCATTCTAGAACTCTCTGACCATGGCTTCTCTGTAAGGCAGCACTGGTGTGAGCTTCCACAGAACACAGTTTGGGAAGCACTGTCATGATAAGCAGACTGATGGCAGGTGAAGGAGGGGGACACAGAGTTCAAACAACTGAGGGGCCTGATGGGTCCTTCAGGCAAGAGTTCCTGGACGCTGGAGAAGACAGCCACAGGAAAGAGGTATAAGTGTGAGCATGGACATGCACACAGAACTGAGCACTAGGGAGCTATGAAAGGACTCAGAATCTCTGAGGAGTGACCCTCGGACACAGTCACACCTCAGTATCTCCAGGGACTGGTTTCAGGGCCTCCCACACGGAGAACCAAATTCCAGAGGTGCCTGAGTCTTTTTCTAGAATGGCAGCATGCCTTTATACTACCTGGACATCTTCTCATGCACTTCTAATCAGCTTCAGAGTCTTGCTTAGGGAGTCTGTCTGTCCATTTTCAAGGCAGCTGCTTTGTTGTTTTCTGAACATTTGTGTCCCATAGTTGGCTGAATAGCTGGATACAAATCCCAGAATTCAGTTGCCCAGGGTTAAGGAACAGCAGAATGGGCCTCACTACACTATCCCTCTCAGTCAGATATATTAATAAATGAAAACCCACTAAATAGTCAGCCACATCTACACAACTAAACCAATTACCAGAACAATTTAATGACCAGTTGCATTGTCTACTGCGTGTTCATTGGACGTTATTCTAATATAAAACTGGTAATATCCAATTTCAAAACCATAGTCCTTCTCTTAAATAAAATTTCAAAACAGAAACCTAATTTCCTTTTATCTATTTTAATAAGCTATTATTCAGTAGTGGTTCTTGGCCTCTATAAACATTTGTTTCACTTCTCCTATTTTATTACATAGTTTAATTTAAGGAAACAAGGAAGTAATGTTACTGGGTCCCTGTGGATCCTGAGGCAGAGAACACACAACTGGTCCTAGTGGTATCTGAGACTTAGAGGAAGCTAGAGCAGCCATCAAGTATCCTTCCTCTGTTGGAGATATTCTTCATCTCCATGACTGACAAGGATGGTAGAGCCAGGGAAATAGCTCAGCGGGAAAAGGGTCTTGCCCTGAGCTTCATCCCCTGTCCCACATGGTGGAAGGAGAGAATAACCTCCTATAAGATTTTCCCTGATCTTTACAGGCACACACGCATGTGCGCATGCGTGCACAGGCGCGCGTGTGTGTGTGTGTGTGTGTGTGTGCGCGCGCGCGCGCACACACAAACACAAACACACAAACACACATACACATACATGAACATTTAAAAAGAGCTGGGCATGGTGGCACATGCCTGTAATTCTGTAATTCTAGCACTTGGAAAGGCAGAGGCAGGGGAATCTTTGTGAGTTCCAGACCAGCCTGATCCACAAAGTGAGTCCAGGACAGCCAAGGTGACACAGAGAAATTCTGTCTCAAAAAAAAAAAAAAAAAAAAAAAAAAAAAAACTAGAAGGTTGTCTTACTACAAGAGAAACCCATATTTATTTTTAAAGTCCTATTTCATCCTTCAAGCCAATGATAAGAAAATATGAGTGAAGCAATGTACATATCTTGAGATCTGTGGAATTTCTCTCAAGACAAGGAGAGAGTTCCGATCCACACAGGCCACTGAGGATGCTTTAGCTAAATCTAGCATGTGTGAAGATTGTAACACCAGAAAAAAGAGCGTGAGAGAAGGAAGCGATTGTAAAGGAAAATGCGGGGGAGGGGGAAAGACACACATGGACTAAAACAGAAGGGGGCTAATGAAGAAAAGGAAGGGGCCTAGCAAGAGAGGAATGAAGGAGGAGGAAGTGAAGAACGGGGTGGATAAGAACAAAGTATGTCTGAAAAGGCCACAATGAAGCCAACACTTCAGAAAAACTATCTGACTCTCAGAAAGCAAAGCCGGCATCTGTGGGTGTTGCCCTGACCAATGACAATGAGAAAAGGAAATGGTTCCTTGCCCAACACTCTCAAAGGCTCTCAGGGTGCTCACAGCAGTGCAAAACCACGCAGATGTGTCACTGTAAGACAACAATGAAGCACCAACCCACCCCCTCCAGGAGGGCTCAGAAACTCAAATCTAAAACTGATGAGAAGCCCAGTTCTGCAAAACTTCCCTGCACAAAAATCTCAAAATCTCCATCCACAGTCCCTGCAGTCGCTCAGGGTTAGAGCTTCACCAGAGGTCAGCAACATTGTTCTTTGGGCGGGGTCAGAACAATGAAACCTTTTCCAGGCTACGCGTCTCTTTTCCCACTATTCCTCTTCTTCAACTGTGTTTATCAGTTTCTGACCAAGGTGAGTCCTTCAGTTTTACTTCCCATTGGAACAAAAGTTTCTAGTAGCATTAAATATCAACCCAGAAAAAAATTGAAGTCATATATTATTTTAATATGCTTCTTTAAAATCAAAAGTCACTCTGCCTAGTAGCAAGATACTATTTCTACAATGGAAAGTGGCATCTTTATTTCCAATGCAAAAGCAGCCTTGGGTGACTTAAAGGAAAACTAGGCAACAACTCACAGGGGCATCTTTGAAATTTACAACATTCACTTCTACCCATGGCTTAAAATGTTTAGTTTTAAGGTTGTGTGTAAACTTATTGGAAAAAACCTAAAGATACTTCTTGAGCTGTGGTTTATAACCTACAGGAAATGCCAAAACAAAAGAAGGTGTGCATACAGGAGCCTTATGCTGTCTGGAGGAGCCTCATCCTAGCTGACTCACCCCAGTTGACTCACCACTAAATTATGATTCCAAATGTCTAAAGTATTTTACAGAAATACTACAGCCTAATCTGAATAATGTCAGAATAATGACACATGACAAAGGCCCATCCTTGCTCAAAAAATAGCACAGTACAATCAGAATTCAATTAAAGGGTTTTCCTATGAAAGATATATTCTCCTTTCCCATCGGCTACCATTGCACATTTATATGTCCTGTATTCATTCATAGTCGCTTGTCACTCAATGGCCAGCACAAGGCACTCTTAACTCATTCATGCTTTGTTCCTCCCCCTCCCCCGACATTTCTGCAATTGAACTCTTCACCATTCTGTATTCTGTCCATTTCTACTCCATGGCCCATTCCATCTATCTGTTGTTGCTCCAGCTCTCCAGTAACTCTCAGCCCAGGTCAGAGAACACTCACTGCTCTGCTTCCAATCTCTCCAGGCCCTGCCTTGTCCTTTTCAAAGACAAATATGATTCATTGGCCAGAACTGTGATGCTTCCAAAGCCCCCAGGTAGTGTTTGCTAATCGATGCTAAGTCGTGTCCTTCTGAAAAGCCTTGGCTCCGCCTACAGTCCACCATGACTTCTTCCAGTATGGACTTCCTGATCCCTCCCCCACTCTATGAGGCATTACCCTGTGTTCCTCATTATCCACAACAGTAACAAGCAGTCACAGATTGAGCTCAACATCTGTATCTCAGAAGCTCTTGGAGCATTCACCTCCTCATGTGGCAGGTGGGAAGATCAGGGTTTTATAAAGAAACAGATCAACTGCAAGCAGGGAAATCTGAAATTAGGTCTTTCTGCCTGGACTCTATAAGCATGCCACTGCCGTGCTGAAGCCATTTTATTTGAATCGTTTCAAAAATGACATGAGTAACATCCAAAGAGCATTAATGGCTGGAGCGATAACTCAATAGGTAAAGTGGCTGACAGACACACAAGCATGAGGACCTCAGTTCAGATCCCCCGCATCCACAGAGGGCTGGATGCAGCAGCCTTCTGCATCGGTAACCTCGGCACTTCTACAACAAAAATGAGAGGCAGAGACAGGACAATCAAAGGCCAAGTAGTTGGCCTGAAAAGCAGTGATCACCAAGACTCTATCCTGAACTAAGTGGAAGGCAAAGACCGACACCCAAAGTTGTATTATAACACACACACACACACCATGACATATGCACACACCACGACATTTGTCACACACCATGGCACACGCACCTGCATACAGAAAGAGACAGAGACAGAGACAGAGAGAAGCAGCTTGGGGAGGAAAGGGTTTATTTCGTTTCCACCTTCATGTCACAATCCATCACTGAGGAAAACAAGGGCAGGATCTGAAGCAGAGACCATGAAGGACTTTCTTGGGTAGAACATTGACCGGGTGTCATAAACTAGAATGACAAATGTTTCACGTTTGAAATGACTACTACCTATCATCTTGCTTATCCAAAAACTCACAGGGACCCGGAACCTCAAGGTAGTATTAGAGCAGCTGGTGAACCATATCATGGACTAACCAAGTAATAAACTCTATCAATGCAGCAGTGAGGTTAACAGAGAGAGCAAACTAGAAGTACAGAAGTACAATATGGAGAGACCCCACACCTCCCAGGGATGGTAAAGCCCTCATGCCATTCTAAGTGGGAAATAACAACAAATAACCCTCAAGATCTTTTTCGGCCTCTCTTATGTGTATGTGTCACTGAGCACAGAGTAATCTTGATCTTTGCTTGTGTTTTTTTAATCTCAGGTAAAAAGAATTGCCTTGGATTTCAAACCTACAGTTGTCAAGTTGTCTGTCCTACCCCAAAACTGCTCCCAAAGAGACCGGTTCAGGCGTTAATCCCCATAAACCAGAATAAAGACCACTTGCATCCATCCCCGAACATTAAGGCTGATGTAAAACGAAGGGCAAGTGTAGCCTTCAGGCAAGTAGCACACACCTATAATCCTGGCACTCAGTGGCAGAGACAGAAGGATCACTGTGAGTTTGAGGCCAGCCTGGTCTACATAATAAGTTTCAAGCCAGCCACAGTTTCATAGAGAAACCCCATCTCAAAAAAAAAAAAAAATTCTTATATATGGAATCATACATATTTTCTTTAAAAAGCACTGTATCATTGGAGACTAAGCCCGGTGTAGAATTTCTCTCTACTCACTAGAATGACGCACCTGCTCTGCGTCAGATGACATAATATTTTAATTGTTTATTTATTTACTTATTTATTTAATGGATGCATGCACCATGACATACTTTTAGAGGTTAGAGAACAATTTACATAAATCGAGTTTCTCAGAAAAACCCAAGAAACCATGTGATCTCTCAGTTTGGGTGGTTCTCAATGGTTAAGAGCACTTGCTGCTCTTGCAGAGAACCCTTGTCCATTCTCCGGCATGGTGCCTGACAACCATCCATAACACCAATTCTAGCAAACCCGATGCCCTCGTCTGACCTCCAAGAGCAGCAGGCATGCATGCATGTACAAGCAAACACACACACACACACATGCAAGCAAACACCCATACACATAAAATGAAATAACCAGATCTAAAATAAATACACTGAATCTGGAGCCAGCAAGATGCTCAGGGAATAAACACATCTGACTCACCCAAACCGAGAGCCCACATGGTGGAAGGAGAAAGCTGACTTGTGAAAGTTGTCCTCTAACCTCCAAAAGTATGTGATGGTGGCTATGCCATAACACATACGCAACAAATAAATAAATGCATGAAACTATTAAAATAGTATGTCTGACGCAGAGCAGGTGGTTATTCTAGTGAGTGGAGAGAAATTCTATACCAGGCTCAGTCTCCAAACTCCTGTTTCTTTTTTTAAGTGACTGAAGAGAATGATGAAATGTAGTTTAAAATTCAGAAATGAAATGACTAGAACAGATGAGCGCCATACTTAAAATGCATCCTGGAACTGGGCAAACCAATACATTCTCCAAGTGAGAAAAGAAGCTGGCTAAATGACAATTCAAAAAACTAACTTCCAGTAGAAGCAAGAAGAGCCTTTTTACTAGAGGACAGAAATTAGGGAAAGGTGAGTATTAAAATGATGGAAAGTGTCACTATTTATAGCTTAAAGATACCACCCACTAAATAAATACATGGAATTCCAAATACTGGAAACAAAGAAATAAGGTTTACACTTAGGCTCCGCATCTTTCTAAATTCCCAAACAAGACACCAGGAAAAGTGTCACCGTCCTACAAAATGTGGTTAGGGAAAGAAATGGAAGAAGGCAGTGGTAGATGTGATCAATGTGCCTTATATAAATTAATGAGACTATCGGGGAATTAAAACATGACTTAAAAAATAAATTTTAAGAATTTTGTAAGGAGAAACGCATTCCATCAATAGCAGGGACCACTGGACCCAGGAACAGCAGTGGCTGTGTGAGGGACACGCCATACAGTGGGCCTGAGGAAGTCATTTGTGGACCTTGGGAATCCAGCGTCCATACTTTCTTCCCCACACCACCAGATAGCTTTTACCAAGACACAAGCCACATGGTTCTCTTTAGGTATCTTACTATTTAGAGCTTAGAGATACCACTTGCTAAATTAGGATATGGGATTCCAGATACTGGAATCAAAGAAATAAGGTTCTCAATTAACAGCTCCCTAAATTTCCAAACAAAACTCCCCTCACTCTTTGTAAAGAGTAGTTCCTTCCCAGAGAAAGTCAACAATTGTGTTTTTGTTGATTTATTTGATACAACACTTATCATTATTTTCCAACTGACTGCTAATCCCACGTCCTTATAGAGCCAATATCTCTCTTATTAGCACACCGCCTCTGGTCGATCTTTAACTTTCTTCCTAATAGTGACATGATTCTGTTTACTGGTGCTTTGAAGCCTTCAGTTGGTTTTTTTTTTACAAACACAGCTACAGCTATGAGGGAAAACCCCTTCAGCTTTAATTAATAACAGCCACTGGCAGTGAGAAAACCCCACATTTAAAAACATTACGACCAAGGCCTATTTCTCCAGAAAAACTATTCTAAGATTAGCTGCCAGTTTCCTGTTGCTCCTGATTTGGTCTTCATTTCCACCACCAGGCTGGAAAGTCAGTAGTCTCTTGAGGGAAAGTAGTCATGGAGAACTGGGCCCTTCGTTTGCCCTGGAGCTCTAGAGCCAGCATGTACTGAGGTCCTTAGGTTGAGAAAAAGGCTAGGGATCCAACCATGGACAGAACTCTCAGAGGCATTGGTGCCACAAGGGGAAGAGTGTCCAGTGAGTCCATTCCACTGGAGAAACTTGTGTGTGCACCCCAGGAACTGCAGTATGCAGTTCTCGTCGTGGATGCACCATCCCACGACGAGAACCAACCGTGATGCCCAGGGGCAGGAATATGGGAACATGCCTGCCCACATAGCCACATGATGGAATGACGGACTTTAGTAAGGGAATGCACAGAGCTGCACACAGCAGTGTTCAAGTCTAAGAAATAATGGGGATCACAAAGGACTGGTCCCACGCCCTGCCTGCAGATGCTACTGGCTTTTCGAGCAGTCATACCTTATATACACAAAACACATTTTATGATCTGACATAGTTTTAAGCAGAGGACGAAGGGAGAGATTTGCAGATTATAAAACGCCTCCCCTCACAACAATTTTTAAAAACACATTTACTAAGTGGGTCAGTGTGATAAATGTATTCAGTGAGTAGTCATGTCTAGTGCACTAGGGGTTGAGGGACTTGAAAGCAAAACCCAGCTCTCACAGTCACTGCCTCAAAGGAAAAAAAGAGAGATATCTTGAACTCTTTTGGGGGCAAAAAATGGTTCATGCTACTTCAGTACACAGAAAGTTGAATTCACGTGTCCAACAAGGGGGAGTGCATAACACAGTTTAAACTAGAAAAGAAAAAGTTTATATCCTCTTTTATGACCCTTTTTTTTTTTTTTTTTTTTTTGTCTGCACTCCATTCCTTCTTGTCACCTAACATTACTTGTTCTCTTAGTAGGCAAACGGCAACATGCAGAAATCCACCTTCCTTCTACCATGTGAGCACAGTATGAACTCAGGTCCTAAGGCTCAACGGTATGCGCCTTTACCCACTGAGCTATCCCACCAGTGGCACCACGGAGTTTGTTAAAAGTAGTGAGGATGGCTTACAATCACTGTCTGGGGAATTAAGCCTATGTGCTACAGATGGGGAAATAGAAAACAGGGAATTTAGGGAACAAGACTTCTAAGAATGGAAGAGGGACCCAGGCTGGTTCTCAGATTCACTGCCAAGCTCACAAGCTTTGACTGAACTCCATAACCAGGCATGTGCTGTGCATAGAACCGACTATGAACCAGAGACCCCGGAGAAAAAGCTGCAGAGAAAATAACACGAAGGGGGTGGCAGAATCTCTACAACTGAAACGTGATCTACAAGTAAAGACTGAAACCCAAGGAATTCTCAACGTTGAAAATAAGCAAGGAGGAACTTCCTTCCCCTTTCTAAGAGTATTTTCTATGGACATCTTCTAAGTTCTCTCATGTCTCCAAAAATAAGTGTAAATTCCTTGGAAAGCTAAATAAGGCTTCAGTCAGTTCTGTGACCCCAAAATAGGTTTCTCAAGGACCTGGGAACCATCTCTTTGGAATGTCAATATCCAAGGGAGATAGTGTCCCTATCTATATCTCCCAGTCTCCAACAGAGGCTAGAAGCCCAACTGGGTGGGTGGCTGGCTACAAGCTGTCAAACTGTCTCCTGCCACACAGATAGGAATTCATTCACACCCATCATCAGCCTGTATCCTGGGTGTCCTGACTCAGATGAACCACAGGCAACCCTGTGAGGTCAAATCCTCTTACTTGAGACCTAGTTGCCTGTCCTGAGAATAGAGAGTGCTGTCTGTCTTGTCTTTCAGTTGATTGCTTACAATGGACACCCTACTCTGACTGAATATTCACTTGCTAATAAAACAGTTATCCTTCCCTCTTCCTTCATGGAGGGAGTTTTTCAGGGGAGAGAGAAGACTGTGTTTGTAATAATACTTCCCCAACAGAAGTGAGAGAGAAAGCACTTATATTAGGTGACATCTAAAACCACTTTCTCAAGCTACAGACCCTAAGAGGAGAGCTTGGCAAGAGGATCAATAAAGAAGTCCTGAGGGTGTGGAGTGTGAGTAAAGCAATGGAATGGAGGGAGCCAAGCAAGAAACCCATGACATACTAACATCCCTGAGTTCCCTTCAGTGAGTAATCTCTGCCTCAGAAGAAGCTGGGTTTTCATGCTTCCATACCAGGTGGTTATGGAGTACTGGGGGACGCAGGAGCACATACACACTGGTACCAGATGATGTCGGCAATTTATCTACAGTGTCTAGGGGGAGCTCTAGTGAAGGCCAGCTACAGAGGTCTTCTCTGTGGTACTAGGCTCTCCGAAGCTAGAGAGATGAGTTCAGATGCAAGGTAGTGGGCAAGACTAGCCTTATCAGCGAAGTCTGAGCGTGATCAGGAGACCCCCTCCTCAGTGACTAAGGTGGAAGTTCAATGGGGGATGATTCTATGATTCTTGACATCAATCCACATGAAGGCATATCCACAAACATGCAAAAACATCCATACACACACAAGCACACCACACACATAAATAGATTAAAAAAAAATAACCCAGGGAAGAAAGAAAATAACTGATATTTGCCCATCATGAAAGAGGCCCATCACCAGGCAAGGGCTGAACTGCAAGGGTCAGGTAACGGGCTTCTTTTGCTACAGACCCTCATAACTGAGGATTCCTTAGTCCTACCACATCAGTTCCAAATTTACTGAAGATAAGTGGAGTATGAGATCATCCTGGTTCTTGGCTCCAGATCTAGCCTTGTTTGATTTTCTTTAGATCATCAGGGCCTTGGGGCAGCAAATGCCAGGCAAGACACAGCCTTGGCCTTTATGTCCATGGGTAAGAAACACCAGCACTCTGGTCTCACACAAGCACCTGGCACACCATCCCTTCACACCAGAGTGAGAGAAATGAAAGAGAAGGAGGTTCAGAGCCCATTCGGGGGTGCTCCTCTAAGGCTGCTGGAACTAACCTGTACACCCAGGAGGCTACGCAGCCTACCCTGCAGCACAGAATCCACCTGACTGGCCAGTGATAAGGAGGGTCCTGCTGTAATCTCACGAGGGCTTTTATGAAGTGGGCAACCCTCATCCACCAGGGGTAACTGAAAGGTGTCTGATTCCCCAAGATGCAAAAGCTAAATTTATGCCACTGCAGCTCATACACCATCCCATAAACAGGAAACAGAGAATTGGGAGACAATCCTAAGTTTCAGCCCCACTTTAAAAATGTTGCTTCGCTGGAGAGTTAGCTCAGCGGGTAAAGGGTTTGTTACGCAAGTCTGGGACTCTGAGCTCAAATCCAAGCACCCATGTTACCACTTCTCTCTTTCTCTCTCTCTCTTTCTCTCCCACACACACACCTCACACATACACACAGAAACTGATACACACACACACACACACACACACACACACACACACACACACACACACACAAAGCTGTCCAAAAGACATTTAATAAAATCCAGCCATACTTTAATTCATGAGGAAAAAAAAAATCTCACAAAATAAGGAATAAAATGGTTTCCTTTTCATAATAAAGAAACTCCACCACCCTACCCCCAAAGCATACATTTTAATTAATTACAAAATATTAGAAACCCACCTTTGGGGAAGACTCCTCTATCACTGGCAGGAGTGCAGACTTGTACAACCACTTTGGAAATCAATCTGGAGTCTTCTCAGAAAATTGGGAATAGCTCTACCTCAAGACTCAGCTACACCACTCCTGGGCATATACCCAAAAGATGCTCTATCATACAACAAGGACATTTGTTCAGCTATGTTCATAGTAGCTTTATTTTATAATAGCCAGAAACTGGAAACAATCCAGATGCCCCTTCACTGAAGAATGGATAAATAAACTGTGGTACACTTACACAATCAAAAGTTCAAAGACACCGTAAGCTACAGAGTGAGCTAGAGGCCAAACTGGGCTTGAAAGACAAAAATAAAAGTATATTAATTAATCGTAAAACATTTCAACAAAGGACTGCCCCACAACATAGCCCACTTTTAATTTCTTGAAGAAGTGAGAGGACCTGACTAACTCCTTTTTGAGACTGGGCCTTAAGCCTGACCAAAGTTCTTGCCACCATGCCCCCTTTCCTGCTTGAGGAGTTCCTAGAGACACAAGAGACAGGTAATCAATCAGAGGCTGCCCAATATCTAGCCAGAAACTAATTCAGTCCAACAGAAAAGTCCCTATACAGTAATCCTCTCTCTCTCCCCAAAGTGAAGACCAATCAAAATTGTACAAATACATACCTTCCTGGGCACTGGCCAATCTCCACTGAAGTCCCGTAGCCACAGCTGAAATTCCCCTAAAAACCTTTCAAAGAGCCTGCAAGTTCAATTCGTGCTGACCGTTTTGTATGAATGGTCAACTCCGGAATGCTGATTGTTTCTGCAGAATAAACGCTCTTTGCCTTTACATACTATTTGAATATGGGATCTTCCTTCAGCAATTCTCAGACCCTTACAATAGCGTCTCTCACTGACTCTAAAGCTCATCAATGTCATTATGCCAGCTGGCCAGTGAGCTTCCTCCTGTCTCCACTGCAGGACTAGGGTACCAGCACACATCACCACCTTCAGCTTTTCCACGGCTTCTGAGCTCAAGCTCAAGCCCTTGTGCTTGTACTACTGACACGTTACTGACTGAGCCATCTCCCAGCCCCACTGTTAATCTCGAAGAGCCACCAAGTACTGTGCAGGATGGCCAAGTCCCACATGTAAATAAGCACCGCCTCCCAAAAGCTCCATCCCAAGCCCACTGCTGTATTAGGAGGTGGATTTGAAGGGTGTGTCTCCTGGCTTGCCCTTGTACGATGGCTGGGGATCTCAGTCATTCCTATTGCTCGGCTTAGTGTCCTGGCCATGAGGTGAGTGTTTCTGTCATGTGCTGCCACCATGATGTGCTTTCTCACAACAGGCTCAAAACCAACAGGGCTATATTAACAGGAACTGGAGCCTCCATGGGGTGGACAGAAGTAAATCTTTACTTGCTGGGTGCCTCTCTCAGACAGTTGATATTCATTGTCAGCCTGACAGGATTTAGAATCACGTAGAAGATGCACCTCTGGGCACACCTGGGACAGCATTTCCAGAAGAGACTAGGTGAGGAGGAAAGACCTTCCTGAATGTGAGTGGCAGCACCCCATGGGCTGGGTAGTAGGATGAATTAAGGGAAAAAAAAAAAACTTAAAAAGGCAACCTGATCACCTCCCTTCCTGAACACAGATGTGGGCACAGTGTGACCAGCTACCTCACGGTCCTGTCACCATGTCTTCCCTGCCACGAAAAGGCTGCACCCTCAGACCAGAAGACATAGGGAAAACCATGCTGCAGAGGACACGAATGCCTAGCAAGCTCCAAGTGACATCACAGAAACTGCCACAGAGCATGGCAGCAGCGATGGGGCACTTACCGCGCTGGCACTCGCTCATTATGTAACTTCATAGGAGACAGGAGCGTGTGTTCATCTGAGATGCCATGGAAACTTAATTTTAGCCCTCCTATACATAACAATTTTTATTATTTTTTTGAAAGGAGAAAGCATGTTAATTTTGCAATAAAAAGTACCTTGAGAAAAGTAGTGGCACATGTCCAAATAGTCTATGCTTATCTGTAACACTCTCTCTCTCTCTCTCTCTCTCTCTCTCTCTCTCTCTC
>NW_026587556.1:2861176-2871348 GCF_907164565.1 Psammomys obesus
CTCTCTCTCTCTCTCTCTCTCTCTCTCTCTCTCTCTCTCCCACACACACACACACACACACACTTCTTCAGGACCCAAGGAAAATCAGGCTGCATGAGCATATGTGGGGTTATGTGTGCATATGAGTGTGCGTGCACATGTGTGTGCGTGCATGCTGAGGCCAGAGAACAAGCTTGGATAATATTCCTCAGGATCTTTCCCACCTTTTTTTTTTTTTTTTTTTTTTTGAAACAAGATCTCTCACTTGGATCCTGCCAAGTAAGTGATGCTGGCTGGTCAGTGAGCCGCAGGGATCAGTGTTTTTCTCCCCGGTGTCTGAACCGTAAGTGTGCACCACCAAACCCGTACCTTTCTAAGTGGTCCCAGGGATCAGGTTTGTGTCCTCATGCTTGCAAGGCAAGCACTGTATCTGTCTCACTAGCATCTTTCAGTAAGATTATGATATCCTCTGGCTGAGTCCTCAGTTAGCCTTTATCCACCATCATTTTTGTGTTAAGTCCTCTTCTCACTTTTGCCTTTTGAAAAGAAAATGCCATCATTCTGTTAAGACTTTTCCTGACTTGGGAACTAATTTTTTTTTCATGTGACCCTGTCCTTGAGATTCCCTCCCTCTCATCTATAAAGTCTGCTCCCATCATCATCATCATGACCACCACCAGCATCATCCCTGGCCTTGACCTTCAGAACCAATGTCTCCCACCTAACATTTAACTAGCTTTGAATTTCCCAGCAATTTGATAACCCTGTCCTCTGAATCCCCATTTGAAGCACAGATGACAATTTTGATCTCAAAAGGAGTACAACAAGCTCTCTAGGGTGAGCTCAACTCTCAGGGTCCCCACCCATAACTAGAGGGAACAGCGATGGAGCTAATTTTGTCTCCACACCCGTGAGTCATCACCCTGATGTTTGTTCTTGAATCTCACAGCTTAATTTCCCCAAGGATACCAAGAGAGACTATCAGCTATACTTTGTCTGGATCTATAGCTTCCATATGGACAATATTCCTTCCATCTCTCCAACAATGTGATGTAATTTACAAGCCCCACAAGGTCACCCATCATGCCTGTCTATGGGGACTTACTGAGGTCTCTGGTGATTTATTGCTTCATTCTTTCTAATGGAGTGTGCATTTGATTGTCAGTCCAGGGTGTCAGCTGGGATTAATACTAAGAACACCATTTTAGACTGTGAAATTCCATTCTCTGCCCCCTGCTTCTCGACACAAGAGTATGGTACTCTCTGCTGAAAATTCTACAAAATCATAAGCTCTTTCCAAACCTGTCCCTTCTTTTCCTGGCTTTCAGCTGTTCCCTTTCTCAAGACAAAGAGAAAGGTCCTTTGCCTTGACCAACTCAGTATCTTCCACCACCCTTGCAGTGAATGAGAATCTTTGTAAAATGCAGCCTGGGTGCTTGGCACTGAATTGGTACTCAAAATAACCTCATTCTTCCTTACCATACTCCTTTGCCTGGAGTCAAGGTAAGCTTCCTCTACTTTCCTCCATGACCTACATGCAACTTAAAAAAAAAAATGATGGTGCTTGCTGTTTGCTTGCATTTTTGCAAACTGCATTAAGATGCACCTCTGAGGATATTAATCCTTCATTTCACTTCCATGCCCTCCGTACACCACACCACCCTTGGGCCACAGCATCTTGCTAAGCATTAATATATGTGTATGCACACACAGTGTGTTAAACCGACGCCTAGCTTTCTAGCCCTGAACGTGGCCCTAAAGCTTTGAAAGGGGTTCGCTCCTCATGAGAGGAAGAGAGGCATGCAGCTCTCCAGACACCTGGCAATCAGCGAGCCCACTGCACTGTGAGGCTGCCCTCGTTGCCCTTCAGAACGCCATCTGGAAGGTCCTTTTCCTCTCATCAGCCATTAGAGTCTGCCGAGCCAAATCAGAAGACAACCACGCGAACAGTCACAGTCCACAGCCAAGTGAAGTTCCAAGAAGCACTCTTAAGCTTCAGAACAAGCCCTTACCAACGAGAAAGCTGAGGCACAGAGTTAAGAGAATGTCATGAGAGTGCATGGAGTGCTAGACAGGTGTGCTAGCCTGCGTCCACAGCATGTTTTCATATTCCGCCACCGTTTCAGAGCCATAACAACCTTGCATTTTAAAGATGAACTGGGTATGTCAAATTGACTGTGTTTCTGACAGGAACTTAAGTGTAGTTAAGTTGTCCAGAGCTCCTAGAAGTCAAAGTATAGTTTTTAATTACTATGATTCCTAAGGTACCACTAAATAAGATGCTTAACTAATAGTTGGAGCAAACATTTATCAGGTATCTGCTGTGTCAGATAACATGAAAAAAGCTACTGACAAAGGATCTCATTTTCTTTCAACACCTGTATGATGAAAGCAATAATTACTAAACCCAGAAACTGAGGTTCTGAGAAGTCAGCAGTTCCATAAAAATAGACATCTGGCTCTGGGGAGATCATTCGGTCAGTAAAATGCTCATTGCATACACACGAGGACCCGAATTCAATCTCCATCAACCAATCAGAAAGCCCAATGTGATGCTGCACACTTGTAATCCCAGTGCCGGGGAGGTGGAAATAGAAGGACCCCTGGGGCTCACTGAGACCAGCCAGCCTTGCCACATCAGAGAGACACAAGCTAAGCAGGGATGCTTCCTCAACAAACACAGTCCTGAGGAACGGCATCCAAGGTTAACCTCTGACCTCTGACAATGTGCGCCTGCACATACATGCACCTGCTCACACATGTTCATTATACCCATACACGCACACACATGAACATTCACGATCCAATTTCTGTTTTAAAGAACAGATAGATACCTTGGTGGAAAAAGAAAGGTGACACTCGTGTCCTTTAACTTTTGAATGTTAAAATGAATCCATTCTCACTGAGTAACATCTCTATGGTGAACAAAGCTCAAATCTATGGGAAGTGATCCAACATGAGACAATGGGAGTTGAAGTTGAGAGGTGTGGGGCTCTACTGGATAAGGTTGAAGTCTGACATCTCCAGATGGCCGTTTATTTGCCCTCAGTCTATTATGACAGACTCCATTTTCTTAGCGGGGTTCTAAAAGTCTCCCTGATCTGGGTGAGCCCAGGTCTTGTAAGGTGCATTACAAAGCCCTTGGGGCAGATTATAGGCCAAACCCTTTCCTGATAAGAAAACCACTCCAGCGAGCATCTGGAAATTCCTAGATGTGTTCCACCCTGCAAAGGATCTTAGTCCAGCAGAGACCTTCATTGTATTTGGAGATTTTCCCCTCACCCATAGGATTAAGTAACTGTGTTCTCCTTCTTGTGACAGGACCATGCTACTGCAGAGAAAATGAGGCACTGTACCACTACATGCAAATCAAGTGTCCCTGACCCCCTGACCCCAGAGAATCAAACACATTCACCTTTGAAATCCCTCCCACTGCCCAAAGGGTTTATCAATCCCTGATTTCAAATAAACGTGCTGGGGTTGCATGCTGCATGATACCATCAGCCTTCTACCATGTCTGCCCAAGATTCGTCATTCATTCTCCACCATCTACATCTCACCAGTCCTCCCGCCCGATGGACCTGGGCCTCACTGGACCTGGATCTTGGCTGCAAGCCAACCAGGCATGGGCTTCTGCCTGCACCTCTGCCGTGCTCAGCACTGCAGCTTAATCAAGAGCTGCTGTGGTATCGCTATAGGCTTTAGAACATCCAAGCTTCCACTGCCACAGGCCATCTCATGCTAAAAGGGCTAAACTGTAACACTCCATGGAAAGCCTTTTCCACACCCTGGCCTACCACATGAGCCTCAATCTAAAGCGCTCTAGCTGCCCTGGAAAGAAACTAAACACCCCATTCTCTGTCTGGAAGCCAGTTGCAGGCCCGTACCAAAATCCAGGCCCCACGCTGAAAGAAGGACAGAGAGGAAAGTCGAGGAGCCAACACCTTGACCTGTGACCAGGTTGAACACTTCCCTGGGTCTCCTAGTCCTTCAGTGCATCGCAATCTGTCCCTCTGGCTGACACACAACCACAATCTCAGTAAAGAACAACCCCACATCCGGGTCAACAGAGTTTTCCTGCCACTCATATTGTCTAACTGATCCTTCTCAGAGAGGGAGGCATCTGTGGAACCTGGCAGGCCCATCTGGCGCTGCACCTGGACATCCGTCCCCGGACACCTGGAGCCTGGGCTGCCATGACCAGCCATGCACTCAGATGAAAGCGTCAAGGTGAGAGGGTGAGAAAGGGGGTGCACATGCCTACAACTCCGGTAGTGACCCCCTGGAAGACTTCGCTAGAGCTCTTTTAACAAAACGCCACAGACTAAGTGAGCTAAACCACAGGAAATCCTAGAGGCTTCCCGTAGGAGACTGGGTGTCAGCGAGGCTGAAGGGCCCTGCCTGGCTCACAGATGGCCCTTTCTGTGTGTGCGGGTACCCTCAGGATTCCTTCCTCGTGCAGAGAGCAGTCCCAGTTGACTGGGCCCCACTGAATGACCTAGTCTGACCTTAATTCCCTCTCTATAAACCCTATCTGGAAGTAGTCACCTTCTCAGATACCAGGTTAGGACTTGAATTGGGATGTGAGGAAAACACAATTGAGCCCATTGTGTCTTCACAACTACCCAGAATAGTCCCATTCTAAATGCATCTTTCGTAAAGGGGTAGATTTATCTCTTTTTTGTGGGAATTACATTTCTTAAAACTTGACTAACAAAGTAATTCTCCTTTAAAAGGGGTAGAGTGATGACTCAGCAGTTAAGAGCACTGACTGCTCTTGCAGAGGACATGGGCTCAGTTCCCAACACCCACGTGGCAGCTCACAGTCCTCTGTGACTCATCTGGCCTCCACAGGCACCAGGCACATACATGGTACCCATACATACATGTAGGCAAAATACTCAGGATCCACATGATGGAAGGAGAGAGAAACTTCTGCATGCTATCCTCTGACCTCCACATATGAGCTGCGGTACGCTCATGCACCCACACGTATATACAATAAATAAACAAATGTAATTTTAAAATCAATCCTTAGAAATAAATAAATGAAAATAGAAAAGGAGTGAGTACGCTACAATTAGTTTCACCTAAAAAGCCACCTACAAACGTTGACTACAATCCTCTAGTCCAGGGCTTCTCAACCTTCCTAATGCTGTGACCTTTTAAGACAGTTCCTCATGTTGCGGTGACCCCAACCATAAAACTACTTCATCGCTACTCCATAACCGTAGCTTTGCTGCTGCTATGAATCATAACGTAAATAACTGATATGTGGAATATCTCATATGTGACCCCAAAGGGATCTTGACCCACAGACTGAGAACCTCTGCTCTAGCTGGAAATGAGGGAGGGGTACTATAGGGCATGTGTGCGAACGCTGCCAAACTCAGACTCGGAGAACCGAGGCAAGGGCCACTGCCTGCAGACCCTAACCCCTCCACCGACCACCAGTGTTCCAGCCCAGGCTTCAGACTTCTTTTAAGAACCTAGAAATACACAGTTGAGGTAAAAAGTAAGCAGAAAGTACTTCCCCACCTAACTTGTCCATCGTCCGCACTGCTGCCACGTGTACCTTCCTACAGGGGGAACCGAGTATTTCTCCTCCACCCTGCCCCACTGCTGCAGAGGTGGGTCATAGTATCTTCTAATGTTATAGAGGTTTCTGGCCACCTGACTACTACCCCCGGCATCTCCTAAGGCCACCAAACAGGGCCCTGCAGTCCTCGCTGCGTCCTCAATCTGCTGGTCATTTCCTCTCCCTGCCTTCCCATGGTTGATTTCTCCTACTCATCCATTAGTGTCTGTTGTTGATTTCGCTTCGTTTCGTAAGAGGGGATCATGCCACACATCCCAGGCTAGCCTCCAACCCACAGTCCTCCAGCCTCAGCATCCTGAACACTAGGATGACAAGCTTGACCCACACTCCTAGCTCAGCCTCTTGTCTACAGGAAGAGCTTCTGCTTGTCTCTGGTCAGCTCCCCACGGTCCAGGCTTTCCTCTACCCACATGCTCTGAGGTTACCCCTCCTCCCTACTCTGACCTCAGGTGCCTGTACCACAGGATGGTTAATTTTATGCAACAACTTGATGGGGGCCACAAATGCCCACACACCACATAAATCCCAGGCTGAGTGTGAAGCCGTTTCCCGACGAGACTTGCGTTTGAGTCAGTGAACTCACTAGACTGACCTCCCTACGAAGGCTCCAACTGACCTACTGAGCCTCAACAGAAAAAGCACACAGGAAAGAATCTCTCCCACTTGTATCTACTTCATTATCTCATCCTGTTTTCTCCTGCGCCACGGTTGGTCTGGAATTCCCAGGATCAGCTTCTGAAGGTCCTCAGATCTTCAGACTCCCACTGGAGCACACCATAATTTCCACAGGCCTCCACTTGGTGACTTCTCAGCCTCCAGAATCACACAAGGAGTTTATCACCCCTAATCATCTCACCGAGACACACACTAGAATTCTGCTTCCAAGGCAAGAGGGACAACTCAGTGGGTAAAACACTTGCTGTACAAGCATAAGAACCTGAGGTTAGACCCTCCCCTCCCCCAGAACCCACAGAAAGCTGGATGCAGTAGAGTACCTGTGGCAAGATCGGAGACAGAGACAGACGAATCCTGGGAAACTTCCTGGCCAGCTAACTTTGACTACACAGCAGTGGGCATTGCATCCCATCTCAGACAAGGCAGAGGTTGAAGACCAACACCCAACACTGTTCCCCAAACTCCACACGCTTATCATGGCATGCGTGCACCTACATTAACATACACAAATGTCTGCACACAGACATACACCACACACACACACACGTTTTAAATATTAGAAAGTTGTTTCTATGTCATTTGTTTCTCTGGAGAATCATCCCATAATATAACCAAGGTAGTGTGCCTCCTCCACTGCATCAGAACCTTCTAGAAGGCAAAGAAGACATGCTGATGACAGTGACTCCCCATGTCCTGACCTATTTCCTGGTGTACACAGTAGGTCCCTGATGAAAGAAGCACAAAAGCACTTTTACTTCCTCAGCCTGCTCTGCTGACAATAATGTATACCACGTTGGTACACTACCAACAGGTCACTGCCAGCTGGTCTTCTGCAGAACAGGGAACAGCAAAAACAGGTTCTCCCTCTTTGTAGGGTTTCGGAGAACTGATAAGAAAAAAGCGGGGGGCTTGCAAAGTCACCATAAGAAATTACAATTCTGAAACAGGGAAAGTCCACACTCTACTCTCTTAACTTCAGGAGTTAAGGTCTGAAGTTGTATTTCAACCTGTTAAGTCCTCACCGCCTTCTCTTTTTCACATGTCCACGTTGTTTTCACGTTCTAACCAAAGATGAAAAAAACTTAAGAATAGAATTGTTCAGGGGTTGGAGATGTGGCTCAGAGATTTTAAGTGTTTATTGTCCTTGCAGAGGACCCAAATTTTGTTCCCAGCACTCACATCTTGTGACTCACACCTACCTGTAACTATAGCTCCAAAGGATCTGACACCTTCTCTGGTCTCAACACACACTGCACCATTGTGCACATACACATAAACACACACACACACACGCACACATATATATAATTAAAAATAAAAATCTTTTATAAAAATGCATTGACCACATTCAGCAAGGTCCTGAATGGTTTCATAAAAACCACACAGAACAATTTCATGACACACAAATCATATTCAATCTTATCATCTACACTCCATTTAAAAGCAACCATTATCACCTTGGGAAGGAGGTTTCAACTTTCCCAAGTTAGTGTTGCAGTCTCTGAGGCAACATTTCACACTTGTTAGAGCCGCTAGGCCTACAAGTCTGCTCTCACTGAAGGGGGAAGACGCCATCTCATCACATTCTAGAGCCAAAGCTGAACTCACATCTGTTGTGTGAAGTGAACCGTTGTGAACCCTGCTTGGCTGCTGAGGAAGAACAACACACTTCCCTCACAGGGAAGAGGTGATACCACACTTCCTAAAAAGATTCCCTCATCACTCTCCAGTATTTCTTTTCCAACACGATTATAACACACTTGTGTGTGGGAGTCCAGTTGAGATGGGGTTCTGAGGGCATGGGGGGGTAGCCTCAGTGTGTGCAAAAGCCCCCTTGTGTGGAATTACATTCTACAGTTCCCCGTGTCTCTAAACGAGAAAGATGGTTACTCCTCCACACCTGGAGGAAAACCCTACATCCCATTAAATCAATACTGAGCTGTTCCTAACATGAAGCAAGAAAGCCAAGGTCGCCAGCGCTGAGCTTCCATCCCTGCCAGCAGTCAGAGGTGAGCCCAACATGGCAGCCTGGGTGCAGATAAAAATGAGGCTGCCATCATATCACTTCCTTCCTGACTGCTGCCTGGGCTCCTCTTTCCTCCCCCTGTGAAGTTAGAACTCACAGTCAGCACAGGAACTGCCCTACACTTAGCAGTGAAGACCTTGCTCCTCCTCAGTCCTGAATATTCTTTACAGCAGTGAAGCCCATAGTGACACATATGAGAGTTCATTTTCACATCCTCTTCCAAAGTGTGTTCCTCCTCCTAAATAGATATTATCCTGTTGTTATGGTTTAAGTGTGAATCTGTTCATCACCTCAGATCCCACCTGACAGACTAAGGGAGCAGGCAAGGCTCAGAGACGTTGAGGACTGTCTAAGTCGACCATGTTAGATGGGAAGGGTAGAAGCCATACTGCCCAGTACCTTTACTCACAAGGCTGGGCTGCCTGGCCCCAGTTTATTTCCCTAAGTTAACATTTCTCCCGGGAGACGTATTTTATCCACCTTAGATTTTCTTCCCTTACAAAGAAGATTTTTAGAGAGATTCCCAGGGTCAAGGCAATGGGACAGCAGCAGTTTCAAAATCTAGGCATTTCCAAGCTTCTGTGAGTGTTGGAGGATAATGTGTCTGAACTCAAAGCACTTATACACATGTATACCACAATCAGAGCCTCCTTCAGAACTAGCTCTTAAAGGAAATGTGTGTTCCGTGACTTCTGAAAGCTTTTATATGCTAGACTGTCCTGGCTAGTGAAAGGCTTTTTCTGTAACAATATTCTTTGAATTAGATAAAACTTTAGAGAAAAAAAAATGGGGGAGGTAGCAGAGAAGCAGGTTCAGCTATATAACCTAGCTCCTCCCAGCACTCACTACCAACTCCTGCCGGACATAAACTCGCAGCCCACCCCTTTGGCCTCCTCCTGACTGCTGTGATTTCAGGACAGAGTCACCATGTCTACCAAAGAGAAGTGAGTGTTTTGTTTTGGGTTGGTTGGGTTGGTTGAGTTTTTTGATTGGTTGATTGGTTGGTTGATTGGTTGGTTGGTTGGTTGGTTGGTTGGTTGGTTGGTTGGTTGGTTGGTTTTGTTTTTTAAGACAAGGTTTCTCTGTGTAGCCTTAGCTATCCTGCAACTCACACTGTAGACCAGGATGGCCTCAAACTCAGAGATCCACTTGTCTCTGCCTCCTGAGTGCTAGGATTAAAGTCATGTGCCACCACTGCTGGAAAGAGAAATTGTATATATCAATCTTACAGATTTCAATAAGTTAAGGAAATATAAACAAAGAAAACAAGAATCATCTAGACCAGTCTTGATAACACTGACCAGGTCAAATTTATTCTGGGGGCATTGATCATTCTTTATTTACTTTATAAAACGGTCCAACAAAAAAAAAAAAGAAGAAGAAGAAGAAGCATTTCAATGGGGTTTGATGCAAACTTGTATCTGATGGATTATTACTCATCTTGGGGACATATGTATTTTTAAAACCCTCTTTATTTATAAAACCAAAGCCTTTCCCCTTTGTACAGAAATGCCTGGTTGGGGATGGGTTGTGGCCTATCTGACAATATATTTGCCTAGAGTATGTGAAGCTCTGGGTCCGATTCCCAGCATAGTATAAACCAGGTTTTGTGACATAAGCCTGCAATCTCAGCTTTAGGGAAGTAGAGTCAGGGCAATCAGAAGTTCAAGGTCATCCTCAGCTACACAGTCAGTTCAAGGCCAGCCTGGGTAACCTGAGAACAAACGTGTGTCAAAAAATAATTTAAAATTATAGTAGGAAGGAAGGAAGGAAAGAAAGGAGGAAGGAAGGAAAGAGAAAGAAAGAAAGAAAGAAAGAAAGAAAGAAAGAAAGAAAGAAAGAAAGAAAGGAAGGAAGGAAGGAAGGAAGGAAGGAAGGAAGGAAGGAAGGAAG
>NW_026587556.1:2871358-2918241 GCF_907164565.1 Psammomys obesus
AAAGAAAGAAAGAAAGAAAGAAAGAAAGAAAGAAAGAAAGAAAGAAAAGGAGGTCTTGCTGACTATGTAGTACTTGGAAAGCCAGCTGAGTGCAGAAGATGAAAGTTTTGTACTTCGGGTAGGAAGGATACCAAGTAAATGTCAAGCCATGGACACCAACTCTGCCTTGGCCTAGGGCCCTGAATCCTCCATTTCCCTTATGACAATATTGAACACATAGCAACACAAGATGGCGTGGTCTTGAAAACCAGTACACTGGGAAACGCTTCCACGCGTGTGACTGGAAATCACATTGTTATCCTCTCGGTCTCCACTTGCAAAATAAAGGGTTCTGGTCTCTCCTTTCTCAGAGGTGTGCTGTGTGGATTCTCCAAACTATATTATGGTAGTCCTTAGTTCTTCCCAAACACATATAAAATGTCAAGAATAGGCCAGAATTGTAAGAAGATGGCCTAAGCTAGCTTTAACTGTCAACACAGCTTAGGGTCCTCTGAGAAGGGAATCTCAGTTGCTGTAAGTGACCCCAGCATCCTTTGAGGACACCATCCCTAGGCAAGGGGTTCTGAGCTATATAAGAAACCTATGGAGGCATGAACTTCAGTAAGCCAGCAAGCAGTGTTCCTATGCAGTTTCTACTCTAAGCTGCTGATTGAGTCCCTGCCTTGACTTCCTCCATTATGGACTGTGACCTCACTTTTTTGTCATAGTGCTTTATCACAACAACAGAAACAGTTATCAGTGAGTAGGACATGGTTCTAACATCGGGGGAGCAGTTGTGTCCCATGATTAAAAGATCATGTGACAAAGCCATTATACAAGGGGCCAATAGTGTCACATGGCTGGCTAGGTGGGAGGGAAAAGTCCTCTTTCTGATATGATGGAAACTGCACCAAGAAGTCATTTGTACCCAAAAAGCAGGCATTTGCCCTAGATTCCTACCAAGTGTTGCATTCTTGGGATGTAACAGAGAAAGGAGTCACTTCCGGATTCTATAAGTTCCTTCAATAAATATTTATGTAGCACCAAGGATCTCCAAGGTAGGGGACTTAGAGCTAAAAAAGCAAATGACTACAACACAGAATTGAAGATACACCAGCCAAACATAAGAATGACAGCAAGTTACACAATGGACTATAAACTAAACATGAGCCAGGAACTCGTGGTATTTTCAGAGTTAGTACATGTCATCAGAGAATCATGGTCCCTGTTCCTAAGAGGCTTATTTCCTCATAGAGATATTAAACCCATCAACATGAGGCCCCAGAAACTTTTAAATGTAATTACTACTATATGTGGGTTATAGAGGGGAACCACGTATCAAAAGAAAAAAAAACCATTTACCCCCTGAAATTTGTCTCGAAGGGGTGAGCCATTAACTGGTTTTTCTTAATACTATCATTTAGAAAGAAGTGTGTGGGACTTCCTGTCCATGCTTGAGCAAAACTTGTTGGTGGAAAAGGTAAACAAATATAGCCATTTAAACTAAGATGCACAGAGACATAAAAGAGGAGGAAAGATCTAAAAACAGAGTGGGTTGGGGCCCCACAACCTCTGTACAGATCCTGTCTCTTGTAATGTTCTCACTACCCTCTGGAATCCACTCAGCTGTCCCCATGGCATTAGTTGATTTTATCATTGCTATGACTCAGAACCTGACAAGAAGCAACTTAAGGGAGAAAGGTTTGACGGTAAGAGCCATCATCACAGGGAAGGTGTGTCTGGCAGCAGAAGTCGGAGGGAGCAGAGAAAGATCAGGGCTGGTACTCAGCCTGCTTTCTCATGTTTTGTTTTATCCAGGACTCCAACCCAAGGAATGGTGCCCTTTGAACTCACACTGCATCTTCCCTTTTCCTTTCAACCTCCCTGGACCTCATAGACATGCTGAGCGCTATAACTCCTAGTTGACACCAAGTCTAGTCAAGTTGACAGTGAACATTAAGTATCAAACTTAACCCCCCAGCTGGTGTCCATCTAACAGGCTCTATGTAGGAACAATAGATGTCAAAGAATGCCAGATGAGACACCCACTCTTCTGGAACTTTCCATGGAATGAATCACATTTTGTCACCTCATTGTATGGGCTCAGAAAGATCCAAATCTACAACCACACAAGTCCTTCCTCCACTAGAATGCACATGGTGCAGAGTTAGGATGGAGTCACACAGGTGTGTATACTTCGATACTCGAGGGCTTCCAGTAACCCTTACAGAATGGACAAAACTGAGCAGAAATTACAAAGCATGCCGGGGCCAGCAGCATTGTCCATCTGATAGCTTCCTGTTCTGTTTCTACTGCACATTCGTGGCTAGATGCCTTCACTTTTCCTTCAAACCTCCCATGGAGCCACATCTTCAAGACCACACCACCTCCAGGGGACCACCTAACTCTCCACCATCCACCAAAGGTTCCCTAACATGAAGGGAGAGTCAACAGACATCCCTCGACCCTTACTTTTTAGAGAAAGGGAGATGAAATACAGCAATTGAAAAACAGGCAGTCGTAAAAGACTATCCGTGCTCGAGACAGTCCCCCTAAGTGTTCTTTCCTCTGTTAATAGCCTGACACAAAAGCGTGAGAACATTTACCAAACACAGTGCACTTGATTCATCTCTCTTCCAGGCAGTTTCATACAGGACCCAACTAGCATCTGAAGCCGCAAGTTTGACTCAGCATTACATTTGACCTTGTCCGTGTTGGAGAACCTGAGAGTCCACATAAAAGAACATCAAAACCAACCCCAGGAGTCTGCAAGGTTAAACAATCTCTACCAACGCTTTTGAGCACAGAAACCAGTTCAGCAGAAGCACTCCAATGCTAGCTGCTGCCGCCTCTGATACACCCAGGCTCCAGTTTTTCACAGAATGCTCTAGTCCACAACGAGAGGATTAAGACCATGAGCACAGAGGCAGAAACAAAGATGTTCACAGACAGGTAAAGAAATACTGGTCACCTGGCTGGGTAGCAGGTGAGCCGCTATCTGAACTGGGCTTGCTGCCTTTGCCTAGAGCACTGGTCCTCAGAGCATCACTGTCTGAGAACCTGCTAGAAATGTCTGTCTTCAGATGCCACTACAGAGAAACTCTGAGGCCCAGCAACTTGCACTTTGACAAATCCCTCGGGAGATTCTAATACGTGCTTGCGGAACGCTGTCCTTCCAAACACAACGCCATCACCATCTTCCTCGGAACAGCTGGGACTACCCACAAAAGACTCTCAAGATCCAATCTGTGGATGTTCTCTCACAGAAGCAGAGTGTGTGGATGCTCACTAGACCTTCCCGTGAGATCACTCCCACCCTACCCACGCATGCTCCCCCCCCCCAGATGCAGGTAATTCTGCCCCAGCTGCCCACGGTCTAGGGTTCTAGAGGGTAGAAGGTCATCTGTGCAGCTATAGAGAAGTCATCATCCATGCTGCGTTGAGACTTCTATGTGGCAGGGCTGCTCTGAGGGCACCAACATTCCTGTAAGTGGTCCTTCACCAATGCCCCAGTAAGTCCAATAAACTCATTGGTTCACCAACCTAGACGTGGGTGGAAGGCCACCACTGATGCCCTATCTGGGTTAAGCATCTGTTTGTTCCCTTAGAAGTTCATGTAATATCACTCAATATCAGCCCTGGGTGGTCAGTTGAGAAAATTCTCTTCTGCGGCCTCCAAGCACAGGACATATAGCTTGTTTGAAAGCATAACAGGAACATCTAAATTCTCCAATAAGCAAAGGAGATACAGCTGACCGCACCACACCAGCCCAATGTCTGCCTTCTGACCCCAGTTCGGGGACCTGTAAGTTGAGAAACTATCTTGGTGTTCAAAGCCAGGTCACATGTTCAGAAAACACAGCTGAACGCCACCGAGATGACATTTAAAGCACAGAGCCCTGCAGACACAATCCTCCCCAGAAACTGCCCATCACAGGACTGCACTCAGTTAACTTCACCTCCTCTGCCTGCCCAGCAAATGTTTCCGTTCAGTCTCTCAGATCAATTGTGTGACACCCTGCCACAGGGTGCTGCTGGGAGGACGTGCCTCCCACTCTCCACTCACAGGCAACAGATGCCTCCCTGGGCCAGGGTCCCTCACGCTGGTGCTCCCACAGAACCAGCCATTTCCGCACCCTCTGGGGCTTAGGGGCATAAGCACCGTACTCAACACTTGCTCTTAGATTTTTCCCGGAACAAATAGATGACATCTAGGGGAGAAATCAAGGCAAAAAAAAAAAAAAAAAACAAGAGTTCCTTTTCAAGGTAATCACTTGTTGAAGTGGTCCCGGCCTGGATTTAGCTTCGGGTTCTTCACCAGTGTTCAAACCAGGAAGGAAGGGTGATGCTCGGAGTTTCCTGACCAGCCAATCTAGTCAAATAGGTGAGCTTCAAGTTCAGTGGGAGAGACCCTATCTCAAAACTAAGGTGGAGAAAGTGGAGGAAATCCCTGACATCCACCTTGGGCCATGTGCAAAGACATCAAACACATGCACATACAGTACACATGTACATACACATACAAAAGTTCACTATATTATATGTTATAAAACAATATATTAATAATAATATAAATTTATAACAGTACATGTTTGTGTTATGATGTACTGTTAGGAAATTTTTGTATCCTTTTTTGTACATATGTAACATAGCACTCAATTTTCTCCATACACATACACACGCATTCAGAGTGAAGCCACAAGCTGCCGTTCAGAATTAAAGCCACCTCTGTGTGTTGGTTAAAGCATGACACCCCATACAGCCACATGGGGGGCAAGTGAGTACATGTCTTCTAACAAGCACAAGAAATACGCCTCCTCTGTCTCCCATAGTAGCCATGGCCTCCATCTCCAGCACCCAGGCATACTCAGACTCCCTCCCAGGGAAGAGAGAACCGTAGGCCCTGCGCACCCCCACGCTGGCTGGGTCTGGGGTTTGGAAGCCCACTGCTTCACTCTGAGCTTCACGGATGACCCTGGAGAGAGCTCTGCTGGGGCCTCTGCAGTAAATCAGCTCCATTCCAGGAATTCAATTAACAGACCTTGCCTCAAGGGCTGGTGCCGGCAGACTCCCTGCACTATCCTCCAGCCAAACCAAGACGCTCTGACCTCCCACTCCTCTCAGCCAGCCTCTGCACCAGCTCAGCCCCCGGCAGGAAGACGTCGCCGTGCTTATGGCTCTTCTTCCTGCAACACCCAGATTACAAGGTCCCTTCCCCACAGCTTCAGGCCAGAGGTTTCCACAGCCCCCGGAAACTTGGGCGAGCAGCCTGACAGAACGTTAAATGTGGGGGAAGCACTGCACTAGAGAATGTTCTAGCGTCAGAATCCTTATTCCACTGAGGTTTTAGGATTTCACAGAAGAGAGTTAGAGAAACTGTGAGCTCAGTCCTGGGGAAGGGCCACGTGTGTGCCAGCAGGTACTCTTGAGCTCAGTCCTGGCGAAGGAGCTCAGGGACATGCTCGCATCCTGCAGAATCTCTCACACTGGGCTACAGCCCAAGTCTTTGGCTGGAATGTACCCCCTCTTAAAGGGATACTTTGTATTTTATGTAGAAACTTTATTTTAAAATGACACATATTTTCAAATAATGTTTTTAACCGAAACACCGTAACTGCGACAACAAAAGCAGACCAAGTCCTTTAAGGCTGGGTATGATGTAAGCCAGCCCCATGATGAAGTAGAGGTTTTCCAATGCCCTCAGAATAACGAAGGAAGATTGTAGACATGAGGGTCAATCCTCAGACAGCTCAAGCACCACCACCAAGAAAGAGGGAGGAGTCTATGTGCACTAAAGGGACAGCCATTGCAGGCGTCACGGGAAGTGCTAAGGCTGCATGACCCTGCCACGAACAAGCATCTCCGTGGACTTGGGACAAAACCTCAGAGACGGAAGTCACCGACCTGAATCTAGCAGTGCCGAGCATCCCAAAGCTGTAACAGAGCAAGGCAACTTTACAAGTGGTATGGGGAACCCGGAAGACAAGGAAGGGAAACCACGTGCTATTGTTTAACTATAAAATGGCACCACCTACCCCAATCTTCCCCTCAACACACACACACACACACACACACACACACACAGATGCATAGGCTCACCTGTTGGAACAATGGGTTTTAGTTAGTGACACTGAAAAGTTGCAGAACCTTTAGGAAGTGGGATTGTGCGGAGGAAGCAGGCCGATGGAAGGTAGGCCTTGTGGGTTAGAGTCAGGTCTCAGCTCTGCCCTGCTCTCTTGCTTTCTGATCCACAAGATATGAGCAAGTTATGTTGCCACGAACCTCCTTGCCTCCCCAGTACGCTGGACTGTATTCTCTGACCTGTGGGCTAAATTGACATCTCCTTCCTTAAGCTGCTTATGTACAACATTTTGTCATAGCAACAAGAAAAGTAACAAATGCACTCGCATGTTTCCCCATAAGCGAGGAACCATATGGGTATATTAGTTACTCTGCTCAGTGCTGTGACAAAATACTTAACAAAAACTGAAAGGAAGGAAAGGTTTGTCTTGGCTCACAGTTCACAAGGGTACAGTCCATCTCGGAGCGGAAGGCATCGTGGGGGGAGGAGCTTGAGGCAGCCGGCCACAAGGCATGCACAGTGAGGGAACAGAGAGAGATGAATCCTAGTGCACAGCTCATGTTCTCTTTTCATTCAGTCCAAGACCCCGGTCCATGAGGTAGGGCCACCCACATGCAGGGTGGTTCTTTCCTGGGTTATTGTTGATCCTGTTGAGTTGACAATCGATATTAACTGTCACAGTGAAGTTCATAGTACACATATGTAACTTCTCTGTTAAGACACATAAAATACAAAGTGTTGTTGATGTGTGGATGTCGTTACTTAATTGCTGTTTGCCTTACTTTATTTAGCAAATATCATCCTTCCTTGTCTTGTAAGCTTTTCCCTTCATATGGTCCTAATGCAAACCAATCTTCCATGTACTATTGCATTAATTCATTTGTTCAAATACTGACTCCCATGATGATAGCATTAGAAACTGAGGTCTTTAGGAGGCAATTAGATAATGATGATAGAGCCTGTATTAATGGCTCTAATGCCTTCTTTTTTTAAAACAGAAAAGGGATGGGGATTTTATGGAGTGATGCCTCAGCAGTTAAGAGCTGACATGCTCTTGCAGAGAACCTGAATCTGGTTCCCAGCACACGCACGTTAAGTGACTCGCTACTGCCTGTAACTTTCATGTCCTTTTCTGGCCTCCGTAGGCAATTGCATTTGCGTACGTACCTACACAGACAAATTAAAAATACATTTAAAGGGGGGCTTGAAATACCTTTCCACCGTGTGAAGTCACAAGGAAAAGATGCTATCTATGAGGCAGGGAGCAACCATAATCAGATGCCAAATCTATGGATTCCCTTGGGCTTGACCTTGACCTTGGGCTTTGCATCCTTTAGAAGGTTGGAAACTCAATTGTTTCATAGACTACCCAGTCCACAGTGTTTTGACAAGCAGTCCAAAAGGACTCGGGCTGCACAGAAAGATTAAATGAACACACAGCAAGAAACCTATTCCCTCCCAGTGTGCCCCATCACCAGGTCAAACCTCTCTACAAACCTCATATCACACCTACCAGCAAAGCCCTTTAACTGTAGCAGCTATGTCCACCCCCACCCCACTCCCACCTTTCTTGCTTCCTTCTCTAGCTACGAAGCTGGAAACACCATACCTGCCAGGGACCTAGGGTGGCCCCTCTCTCCTCCCCTTTCTCTGCCTGCTTCTAAAACGTGGGCAATCCTGCTGGCTGCACACAAGGCACCCCCAGAGTTACGATGCTCTAGAGTGTCTATTCAACCTGCCACTACCTGGGACAGACCACAGCAGATTCCATCTGCCTCCTTGCCACTCCCTACCTGGCTCCAGTCTAGACTAAATCCAGCAGCCACAGGAGCTTTCTAAAAGGAAAAATTACAATACTCTCTCAACTCGAAGCTCTGGCATGATTCCCTGATGCCTGGCAGCATGAATCCCCCAGTTTTGTGGCTGCTCTCTAGACCCTGCATCAGACCCAGCCCCTTGACATCCCCTTGGCTGTTTCCTGCCCTCCCACACCCTCCAGCCACCACACACACACACATACACACACACACTCTGGTGTTGTCCTCTGTCAGCCCCCAATCCACCCAAGACCAGGAGGGAAATCTACCAATCTAAAAATGCCCCACCTGCTGATGACCTTAGACAGCACAGCTTACCCTCTCCTTCAACACCCTTCCCCTCTTCTCCTGAGGTGTTCCCGGGTATTTATGACTTTCTAAAGCCCAAGCAGATAGTAGGTGCATATTCAACCTTTGAGACTCCCCAAACACCCATGAGGATGGCAGCTGGGCTGGCTCAGGGTTCTGTTCCACCTGGCAGACAAGTTTGCCAGAACTGAGACTCTCGGAAGAAGTCACTCGGGACTCACGGGCTGTGGGAAGCAGCCCTCACCTGTGAGGTTACAGAAGGCCTTTCTGTACCAAAACCTCTCTGCCGACAGTCTGCCTGCGTGCCTGACGTTGCCAGCAGCAGCAGCAGACCCGGAGCCTCCAGGGAGAAGGGATGTGGTAGAACCTTCGCAGCCATTACCACCACGCAGGCATAGACTGACACCCTTTTGTGCCTGTTACACAATGGTAAACAGCATAGAAACCCCACATGGATCCAGTACTTAGAATCTCATTCCCCACCTCCCGCCGAACCCAGCTTCAGCCAGCAAGGATGGTTGGCTTCCCATCAGATCCACCCACTGGCTATGTACTCTAACCCCTCCCTAAGTCCCATGAGACCACATGCAATTGTGGCAGAATCGTATGGCACATGACTCATAGGAACAGTGGGATCCTCAGGTGAGCGTCCAATGCTTCTCCATCCCCTCCTTCCATGCGTGAATGCCAACAGTCCACAGGCCAGAGGAGGACCGATGCTCGCAAGCAAGCACAGCTGAAATGATGAAATTGGTGGCTGCTGTTTTTCTCAGAGAACCACATTCTATAACAAGGCCCTCACAGCAAACAGAAAGAGGAGATGCCAGGCTCTGAGAGGAGAAATAAGCCCCACTCTGTCAGGTGAGAGAAGAATCGACAGGGTGCCTGGCTGATTGATGTGCCTGTACTGAAGGTCTCAGAATCCCTCAGAATCCCTTCAGGAACTTCAGCCCAGCCCATGGAGTGGTCTAGCAATTGCTCAGTGACAACAGGCGACCAAACAAGGGAGAGAGAGCCAGTTCTCAGAGTTCTCAGCCTTAAACAGCCAAGGCCAGCTAAGCTGGAGATCCCAAGACAACAGAGAATATGACCCAAAACATGGGAAGAACTAAGGAAGCCATTTGCTTAGAACAGATGGTATGAACTAGCAAGAAAATATGCCCATGTTTGTATTTACTGATACCCAGTCTCCTGCCGTGACCTCGACACTTCCTCAAATGAGCATCCATACTGAATTAGCACCACCCGCACCCTGCTTGTCACACGACTTATTGCTCAGGTATGGGCTGGTTGTGGTAAATTGGGGTCACTGCCCAGGAGAAGCCTATTGGAAAGCATGGTGGGGCTTCTTGCTTCAGCATGAGGAAGCATCATAAGGCTCACTGGGCGAGGTCCCTGAATAAGGGCAGGGCCCAGCTGCCACGTACCCAAAATACTTTTCAAAAATGTCCACACTCGGCCACTGAGATATCTCAGTAGGCAAAAGCATTTTCAGCAAAGTCTGATGACTAAGAGGTCAATCCCCGGAGACCCCAGGGTGGAGGGAGACTTTACAAGCCATCCTCTGGCCTCGTGCAGGCCATGGCATGCACACACTCACACACATATACACAATACATGTAGTAAAAATGTTCACTAGGCACTTTCTGACACTAAGCTCTATTTCTAATGGGCATATTTAGCTTGAATGGCCTCTCAGCTCGTACTACCAGGTACCCATAAGCCAGCTTCAAGGCCTGAGAACAACCAGGAATGAGCTTCCTGTTCTGCCCATGCGTAAACAAAAGCACAACTCTCAGGTGTCCAGTTTTGTTTTGTTTTGTTTGGGGGGGTGGTCAGTTCCTGTTCTGCAAGACTCAGACATCTAGCACACAACAACATGGATATACTTAACACTAATTAACAGTGCAAAAAGTGAAGTTTAAGGGGCTAGGGCAGATGGCTCTGAGGTTAAGAGCACTAGTTGCTCTTCCAGAGGACCCAGGTTCAATTCCCAGCACCTACATGGCAGCTTGCATGCCTATAACTCCATTCCCAGGAGATCTGATGCTTGCTCTCTTCTGGCCTCTGAGAACGTTGCATGACTCTGGTATACATGCATGCATTCAGGAAATACATAAAATTAAAATAAAGAAAAACCATTTCTGGGTAGTAAATCTGAGCCAAGGTAATGCATGTCCGGATCAAGAGTTCCGGGCTAGCCTGTGCTACACAGCAAGCACCTGCCTCAAAACAAAGGAAACCAACAAAAAAAGGGTAAATTTTAAAAGTGTATTTTATGGCAATGCAAAAGCTTTTATTTTTTATTTTCCTCTGTCAAATAGTTTTAAAACCTCCCTCTTGGGACAGCTGGTGGACAAGCAAGAAAACACCTGCGTTTGTATTTGCTGATGCTCGGCCTCCTGCCGTGACATCACTATTTTACTAAATGAGTTCTAAGTGCACAGCCCCAGGGTGCAACTTGTATCTGGAAGGAAGATAACACTAACCAGGGAAGGACTGCTGTGGTGTGCGTGCCTGCTGTGTGTGTGTGTATGTGTGTGTGTGTGTGTACATTAGCAGGTGGTGGTGGGATACATGTAACGTGCCCTCTCATGCAGAACCACAGCCTCTGCCCTACACAAGCCCCACCTTTAGGCAAGCTAAGCCACACCCTCTTCCACCCTTACCCCAGTGTGCATTCTCCTCAACTGTCCAGTCCACACTTAGTTGCCTAGTCCTGGCCATCTGCAAGGGTTCAGCTCACGGCCATTTTTCTGACCTCTGAACTCCTGTAACCCTCAGGGCCAGAGGCCCATGGGGCACTCATCCAACACCCGCTCAGGTTATTCACTCAGTGGTTGTAAACACACACAGACAAGATGAAAATCATAAGCACAAATATAATTGCTTTCTCCACTTCTCCAAACCTCAGCCTAGAGAGAGAAAAGCATGTTACATATAGGAAGCTGTTGATTGGCCAAACAATAAAATAAAAGACTGGGGTACAGATGAAAATGAGTTTGAATTGTTGAGGCCTCTATCGGGGCTGGGGTACAGAGCTCTGTGGTAGGGCGCTTGCCTGGCATGGGTGAAGCCCTGGGGTCTAGCCCCAATCTCAGAGAGAAGGGATCCCTCCTGGGCCGCAGTCAGTGCTGTCTCTGTTAACAGTGCCGTCATCTCTTCCTGCTTAAGAATTTGCAGGATGTTGCGATGCAGTCTTCCTTGTGTTTGTCAAATATGTGAAACTGGCCAACACAGCTAATTAGTCTCCCATGCGTCTGTGACCTCAAAACAGCACTAAAAATTGTATGGACAGAATTCTCCATCTTACTCCCACTGTGTGTGTGTATGAGAGAGGTGGGGGTGGGGGGAGACAGGGAATATGGTGTGTAGTGTGTTATGTAGTATGTGTGTGGTGTGTATGTTTGTTTCTCTGTGTGTGTGCCTATGTGCAGGAATGAATGTATGTGTGTGCATGTGCGTGTGTGTGTGTGTGTGTGTGTGTGTGTGTGTGTTGCTACTGAATTGTCTGATGAGCATAAAAGATGAAAACCAGAATGACTACAATTGAAGATTACTTCAGCAAAGGAGACAGAGCTCCCCACTACCATCAGGATACGGCCATGAAACTAACAGTGACACTGCGAAATGTTGTATATAAACTGAAATGTTTTTGTGAGGTTTGTTTCTTTTCTTAAGAAAAAAAAAACATGAAAAGTGGTGGCTGAAATCTGGCAGGATATTTCTTTTTAGCATCCAAGAGCCAAAGAGAACCAAATGGCTGGAGTCAAGAGTGAAACTCACTCCTTCACGGAGCCAGTGTCTGTGCATTCTTCTGCAGTGCCAAAAGGGAGGACCACCCCTCAGACAGACAGCAGGGTAGGGAGCAGCGTGACAGACTAAAAAGGGAGCTTTTAGTCCCTGTCACACAGCTCTGGAGCTAGTGGCTCCTTGCTGATGTGTGTGCCAACTTGGAAAGTGGGATGGTATGGTGGTAGATCTTGCCAACTTCAAGTTAATGCCCACTTTGGGAACACACATCTTGGCATGTCTGTGAGGGAGTTTATTGATTAGTCAAGGTTGGAAGTTTATTGATTAGTCAAGGTGTGCACCACCATCCCAGGGCCTGGGGTCCTGACTGAATAGAAAGGAAGAAAATGGCTGAGCACCAGCATTCGCCTCTCTCTGCTCAGACTGTGGGTGCAGTGTGACCAACTGTCTCATTCTCCTGCCACCAGGCCTTCCCCTCCAAGACAGACCTCACTCCTCCTCAACTCCTCACTCCTCTTACCAAAACAAGCCCTTCCCCCCTTAAGCTGTTTCAATCAGGTATCTTGTCCCATCTACAAGTAACCAACACGGATGGCAAAGAGAAACTTTGGGACCAAAGGGGAGGAAACTAAAGAATAGGGGAGAAATGGTAGCACAGAGCCAAAATGATGAAGCACCTTCCTTTCTCCAGGACAATTTCAGAGGAACCCTAAGGATGTGTGGGACCCTGCTAGTAAGGTCCAAGCCTGGCATTTCCAGGTAGCCCCTGAGCTCAGTATATGATGATGGATTCTCTTTCTCAGCTGGGTTCCCTCTCCACACAGAATCAATAGATCTTGCAAAACTCATTTTATACCCTTTGGCCAACATCTCCCCCCTCACCGTCACCCCCATGCCTCTGAAAAACGTCATTCTCTGTGCTCACAGGAGTTTTAGATACCATATGTGAGCAAGATTGCACATTGTCATCTTTCAGTGCCTGGCTTGTTTCGTTAGCATGATGTCCTCCAGGTTCATCCTTACTGTAAGAAGTGACAGGATTTCATTCCATTTTAAGACTGAACAGCTTCAGATTCTCGGTATACATATAGCACACATTTTCCTTATTTGTTGTCCAGTCCTTAAAGGCCTGGGTTGTTTCTTTCTATTTTGTAATTTATTTTTATTGTTTTTATAATTTATTCACTTTATATCCTGATTGTAGCTCCCCCCCACCCCTTGCCTCCTTCCAGTACCACCCTCCCTCCCCCTCCCCCTCCCCCTCCCCTAGTCCTCAGAAAGAAGGAGCCCTCCTCCCCTACCATCTGACCCCAGCCTATCAAGTCTCATTAGGACTGCCTGCCATCCTCTTCCTCTGTGGCCTGGTAAGGCCGCCCCAACAGGAGGAAGTGATCCAAGAGTAGGCAACAGAATCTATCTCAGAGACAAGCCCTGTTCCCCTTACTAGGAAACACACACATGGAGACTCAGCTGCCTATTGGCTACATCTGAGCAGGCGCCCTAGGTCCTCTCCTTTCATGGTCCTTGGTTGATGCATCAGTCTCTGCAGGACCATCTGGGCCCAGAGTTTCTGGCTTTGTTGGTCTCCTTGTGGAGCTCCTATCCTCTTTAGACCTAAAGAAACTAAATAACAAGGAGGACTCTGGGTTGTTTCTGTATTAGGATATATAACAATAGTAATATTGTTACAATTTCAATGTCCAAGTCTGGCATTTCCAGGTAGCCCCCGAGCTCAGTGTATGATGATGGATTCATACCTGGTACAGTGGTACTATATGTAGTGGTAATATGCATAGCATGTTGGCACTCCTGTACTGCATACTTGAACTTTGCTTAAAGAGACCTTAAGTATCCTTACCACACACACACACACACACACACACACACACACACACACACACATACTCACATACAATGTGGGTAACAGGTGTGTTAACTACATTGATTATAGCAGTCACTTCACAATAACGTCGAAGCTTCTCATTGTACACTCTGAATACGTGTGTGTGTGTGTGTGTGTGTGTGTGTGTGTGTGTGTGTGTGTGTGTTTCAACACGTATACCTGTCAGTTAGGTCTCAATAAAACTGGCAACAATAAAATATATAAGCTAAACAATCAATAACAATTGAATCACTGGCAAATCTGCTGCACCCAGCAATTTTTTCATCTACTTTTATGTGTATGAGTGTTTGCCTCCATATACGTATTGCACCAGATGTCCAAGGAGGACAGAAGAGGGAGACAGATGTCTGAAACAAGTTCTAGGTGTCAGCTATGATGCGGGTGCTGGGAACTGAACTCAGGTCCACTGCTAAGGCAGCCAGTAATATTAACTATTGAGTCACCCCTCCAGACCCTATGCTAGGAAATTTTATAAAGCAAATGACTTGACAAAAATGTCTTGCTTTTTTTTTTTTTTTGAGGTCTAAAAATGGCATTTTTGCATACAAATTGGCTATTTACTTGGGAAATGAATACAAAATTGAAGTGACTGCAAGTCTGTCTTGATTTTATTTTCAGGTAGAAACATTTTAAAGCGTATATTTTTTGATAAAGAAAATGTTTAAAGGAAGTTAAATTTTAAATTCAAACCTTAACTCAATATATTTATCTAAAACACAAGATTTTTCCAAGGAAACTAGAACAGTACCAAGGCCAACAGGGAGGGGGCATTGGCTTGCCAAGGAATCACAGAATGTAAGATTCAGTTTTCCTCTCTCTGGCCCAGCCATGGGTGGGTGATGCTGACTGGTCCTGACTGGCATCCCTGGAAGTGGTCAGACATGGAATGTTTTCCTATTTGGTTTAAAAGCTAAGTTCCCAGAAAGGTTTAAACACAGCAGTCTTTTACTTAAGTTCATGTCCTCCCCCTGCCAAAAAGCTGTGTGTGTGCGTGTGTGTGTGTGTGTGTGTGTGTGTGTGTGTGTGTGTGTGTCTGACTATGAACATGTAAATTCAGGTGTCCATGCAGGGTAGAAGAGGATGTCAGATCCCCTGGGACCAGAGTTACAGGTGGTTGTGAGCCACCATACGAGTGCCGGGAATTGAATCCATGTCCTCTGCAAGAGCATCAGTGCTCTTAACTGCTGAGCCATCTCACCAACCCCACAGTTTGCTCTAGTCGCATTGCAAGATGTTTTCCTGTTGCCTTATCCATTCCAATCTGTTACACTATAAGTCAGTATCAAGGGGGTGCCTAAGAAACAGCAAGAGGTATTAAATCAAAAATCTATAAACTTGCCAGAGACCCAGAGACCAGACTGACAGAGCATCCTTCTTCCTTATTTAACCTTATTTAAACATTGTCACTCAATACAAGTGGATCAGCCCTGCCATCTAGGGTTCATGTCCTAATTAAAAATGAATGCCAAGGAATGATGAAGAACAAACAGGGCAGAGTCTCCTAGATCCTTCAACTCAAGTATTTTAGTTTCTTCAACTTTTAATTTTCAGGCCTTAAATCTCTGTACCACTTTTTTTTTTTTTTCAGAGTATTCAGTGGTGATTAAAAAGAAAAAAAAAAGTCAGTCTGGCAGCAGACCAGAATTCAGAATTCCACCCTATATCTACCTAAGGGACATAGTTTGTATCCTTGACTACACTGAAATAGTTGATTCACAGTCACTGGAACATAAGCATTCCAGAAACTGAGGGAAAGAAAGAAAACATATAGTCAAGCTAAGATCAATCCAACTTGAAGAGGGCCATTAGTCAGACCCAAGTTTGGTAAGGTTTTGAATAAACAAGCTACACTAAAATAGCCCAGAGTCATAAGTGCAACTTAAGCCTTCAGCTGGGACGCCTGTCCCGTGGAGAGCCTGTGGGATCAGCCAACAGTACCAGTTTCTGCTGGGTGTACTGCTTCTCATTCAGTGCCATGCAGAAGAAAGGCATGTAGGAACAAAACCCACAGGCTTAAAGAAGGCATGAGAGGGCCAGAACACAACCCCTGCCCTCTTCTGTAACTTCTTCATCTTTCATCCAGGCAGTGAAGTCATTATATCCCAGCTAAGAATCTTGGGGCCAGAGAGATGACTCAAGTCTGTAAAGCGCTTGCCTCAAAAGCATGAGGACATGATTTTGGATCCCCAATCCCATATAAAAAGCCTGGCACAATGGCATTGGAGAAATGGGGACCAGAGGGTCCCTAGAGCTTGCTGGTCAGCTGGGCTAGCCAAGTCATTAAGCACCTGATTCAAGGAAAGACTGTTTCTTAGTTAGCTTTAATTATCAAGTTGGCACAGCTAGAGACATATGACAGGGAAGCCTTGATTGAGCTAGATCAGATTCACCCGCCAGGCTACAGATTCACCTCTGTGGGCTACTGTCTTGGTTAGTAATTGTGTCAGAGGTCACAACCAGCTGTGGGTAGGACCATCCCTAGGCAACATAAGAAAACTGACTGAGCATTAGCCTGTGAGCCAGAGGAAGCACCAGTTAGTAACACTCTTCCATCCTGCCTGTCTCGAACTCACGCCCTGACTTCCCCTCAGTAATGGACTGTGACCTGGAAGTGGAAGCCAAACAAACCCTTTTTACCCAACTTGCTTTGGGTCAGTGTTTTATCATAGCAACAGAATGAAACAGGAACAAAATGGGTGCAGGAGCTATGACTCCTAGGTTAAGTGTTCATACTTCACTTGAAAGGGACCTCAGTTAGGTTCCCAGCACCCTCACTGGGCATCTCATAACAACTTACTAACTCCACCTCTAGGGAGTCCAAAACCTCTGGGCTCTAAGGGTATCTGCATTCACATATATACACACACATATACACACAATTTAAAAAAAAAAAAATTAAGGTGAATGGCCCTTCTTTGCTCACTTCCCCCTGGCTGGGCGGCCTTGCCAGACCACAGAGAAAGAGGTTCCAGGCATTCCTGATGAGATTTGATAGGCTAGGGTCAGATGGTAGAAGAGAAGGACTCCCCCTTTCTTCGGACTAGGGGATACAGGGAGGGGGAAAAAGGGAGAGGGAGGGGATCCGGAAGGAACGAGGGAGGGGGCTACAATCAGGACATGAAGTGAATAAATTATAAAAAACTAAAAATTTAAAAAAGGTGGAGAATGATTGAGACACCTAAAGTAGGCTTTTGGAATCCACATGTTTTCATACACACAAGCCACACGTACCCACGTACATATACGCACAGCTGAACACATATGTATATACCACATACACACAGACTCTCGCAAGACATCTGGAGGAATGAAAGCTAACATAATAGTTCAGACTACACTGAGACAGCTGTTGCTGGGTCTGGACTAAGCTACCCAGAGAGAACTGGAACCCGCAAAGCCTCTGCCCTTGCAGTTCCGGGGCCTGTTAGTCCCCGTGCAATGCTGCAAAGAAGCCATTTTCATAAGAACAAAAGCTCCAAATGCACAATTCTGGCTTGAAAAACAAGCAGATGAAAGGTTCACAGTTTACAAATGAGGGGGAGGAGTAGGAGGGATGCAAGTATGGTGACAAGAGCTAAAGAACAGGGGCCATGTGACTTAATCCCCAAGTGAAACAAGCCTGGGGCAAGATTTCCCAGACTGGCAGTGGAGCTCGGCTGCAGTGGAAAATATGTGGAGTCAGGCATTGCTCAATGACATAAACTAAAAGGCTGGTTCCTCCTGCTGAAGGGAGAGACTGTCAAATCTGGATTATGATTTTCCTTCCCATAAATCCAGGACCATGAAAACCTATGAGGTCACAAAATAACATCCAGGGGCCATGGCCCTGCTCACTGTTTTTCTCTGATAGTGTCTAAGTCCAATTCATTGAGACTGGGCTTCTTTAGAAGTAAAACTGTTCCAGGAGAGAGAGTCTTTGCTTCCTCAGGGCTCACTCCTGTCCCTCTAGAATGCCAGACTTCAAGGTCAACCTCAGGAAGGAATCCAGCTGACATGCCTGTCTAGTTCTGTGGACTCCTCCTGAACCACACTGAACTGTGTGATGAGTAGCCTATTAGAGGCCATCTTGCTTCTTGTCTGGTCTTCTTCGCATGTAATTCTCCCCAGCTGGGAGCACCTGTTCAAAATGGCCTCCAAGAGTCATTCCCAAGCCCTCACAGATACAGCAGAATCCAGAGCTTAGCTGCCCCATGCAGTCGAGGGAACTGTACTGCAGTTGCCTCGTGGGCATGTGCATGGCATAAAACGGGGTCTCAGCCCTCCTGCTGTCAGTTGATGTCACCAGCCACGACCTGATCGCATTGTTCGTCACGTCTTGACTACATAGCATTTCTAGGCACGATTCTGGTAAAGGGATTCGCTTTTCATAAAACACACACGAGTATGGTTATGCTGGGACTTTCAGACTGCCCCTGTCAGAAGGGTGTTGCCCAATCCCACGGCTCCTGTTGTAGAAGTATCCAGGATCCCAGGGACTACAGCCTTCACTGCTCCTTTCATGACAGTCTGTAAGTGTAATGAGATCCTAGAAATGTGCAGAACCCACGTTGGCATTAATAACTCCAAGTTTCACAACAGAAACAAAGGCGTCTCCTAACAAGATGAAAAAAGACTGAATAGGGAAAATTTGTTTTACATTCTCCTGCCATGTCTTCTGTGCCGTCTCTCTCTAAAACTGTAAGGTGAAAAAAAAATGCTAAAAGGAAAAAAAGTCTTGATAGACATGTGGTGTGGCTTTTCAAAAATTTAATGCACATCTAGAGCCTGAAGAAGCTTCTTAATCTCTCCAAGCCATGAAAAGCCTCGTGAATACACTTAAGACGGTCCTCAGTTCGGACCATTTGTACTTACCGAGCAAGCCCCCAGAAAACAGCAGATATACAACCTAGAGTCTTCATAACGTGTGAGACAATAAAAGAAACAGTGTGTTCGCCAAACCAATATCTGTTCAGCACTTTCATAGTCAGACGTTGAATCGGTGAATGCTAAATAATCCTCTCCAACCCCCGCAAAGAAGATAATGGCCTTTGTTCGTAAGGAAGCCACTACTAAATAAAGTGTCAGTTTGTCACTATGACAGAATACCTGAGCAGCACTGAGGACTTATTTGGGCTTACAGTGTTAGAGAGTTGAATCTGTGGTCGGCTGGCTCCCTGGCTGTTAGGCTAGATAGCAGGAAGCATGTGGGAAACAAGCTGCTTACTTCCTAGCAACCAGGAAGCACAGAGGGTGACAGGCAGGGGTCAGGGATAAAATATTATTTTCCAAGGCCTGCTCCCAAAGTCTCATCTCCTAATCATGGAACATTCAGCTATGAATTTATGAATGGACTAAACCATTGAGAAAATTAGAGCCCTCATGCTTCAGTAGCTGTTCCATAGAAGACCAGCTGGGAACGCAGGCTTTAATACATTAACCTTTGGGGTTACAACCAAACCCTGTCAGGAAACTAGTAATAAATGAGACCTGTTTTGCAAATATAGGAGAGGTCAGGCATGGTGACACAGGACTTGGTAAGTGGAGGCAGAAAGCGAAATTTGAGAATAGCCTGAATGTCATAGTGACACCCTGTCTCAAACTAAAAAAGCAAATACATGAATGGAAAGCTAAATCGCTTTTCATGACCATTTGTCCATTTGGCTACATTCTGTCCTTTATATGAAAAGGGATTTAAAGTTAATTCTTTTTCTAGATTCAACTCCACCATAGGGAGTGTGTGTGTGTGTGTGTGTGTGTGTGTGTGTGTGTGTGTGTGTGGTGGATAAGCATATAAAAATGGAACCGAGAGTGAAAATGCAAAACCCTGAGCAAAGCTTAATGTCTTCAGAATAACCATTTTCAGCTATACAGAAGTTCACTGAGATGTATAAAGTTTTAGATCAGGCACCTGTTTGAGCGGACACCTTGACAGAACTGTGTGACGTGTTTATCTGTGAGTTCAGCACAATAATGGGGTTTTGACGTATTAAGAAAACAACAAAGTGAAAGCTCGGAATGCACAGCCACATGTGCAGTTGCCCAGCCCTCACATGGAATCCAGAGTGTAACTGAGCCCTAGAGGATTGGCACATCAGAAGGAAATTACTTTGAAACAGAAGGATTCCCCCCACAGGGAGCCTGTGTGAAGCAAGTTCTCCTAGAAGCCTTAAGAGCTGCATGGTGGTTTTCCGTATTTATTGGGTTACCCTTTGCAGAAACACTCCTGTCTGAACAGCCAGATATGTTTGTGTTGGAGCTCAGAGTGGAAAACAGGTCTTGTGTGAATTACCTCAGTTGTGCAAAAGCACTGCTATTAATTGGACCCAGTGGAAAGGCCCAGTGGTCTCTCTGGCTGCTCATACTATGTTCCATTTGATGGTCTGCTGCCCTTTAAGCTCTGGTTCCAGAGAGCCACTCAGTCCCTAATCACTCCCAGCCCAGGGCCAAGCACTTGTCCCAGAGGCCACAGTCCCAAATATACCACCCAATCTTTCTAAGAGGCCTAAGTCCACAATGCTGAAGATGCCCTCCCCTATGTCAACTGGACCTAGCCCAGGGCCACCTGGGCTCCCGAGGACTCCCACTCTGCCTTCCTCTCCCTTCCTCTGACCTGAGGACACTCTACACTGCTAGACAACAGCAACACTGTTACTAGGGGCATCCGCAGGCTACAACCCATTGTATAGGCTGTCCTGACGAAGCACTCTCTGCAAGAACTTTTCCCCCAACACCAGCGTTGTCAACATACTTAGGTCTAAGTGGATGGGGTGACAGTCGTTCCAGCTGACCCAACTGCCAAATCAAGACCAAAAAAGGTCAGGAAAAATTGATTAAGGAGAAAGTGGTGAGGATGGGGATATGACTCAGCGGGTGAGAATACATGTTGTGCACACACTGGAGGGTGTGAGCACAAATTCCCAGAACCCACATAAAACACCAAGTGGAATAACATACACCTGTAATCCCAGCACTGACCAGTAGGGAAGACAGCTGGGACTCACTGTCTGCCAGCCAACCTCGTCAAAGAACCATGAGCTCTAGGCTCAGTGAGACGTGAGAGATCCTACCTCAAGGGAATACAGCAGAGAGTGATAGAACGAGACACCAGGTATCCTCCTCTGGCCTCTGTGTGTACAAGCACAGGCATGCGTGCACACAGACACACACAAAAGGGGTGAAAAGATATCTGAATGGCTGGGAGTGGTGGTGCATGCCTTTAATCCCAGCACTCAGGAGGCAGGGGCAGGCTGAAGCCTGGCATCAAGGCTATGCTTTCCACCTCCAGGATTATATTTTATGGAAGTGATACTGTGGGCAGGGTTTGGTATACAAGATGGTACAGGTCTGGGATTCAAGAGTTAGTGTTCAGAGAAAGAGGGAGGCCTTCTCTCTGATCACAATTCAGGTCTTGAAGAACAGTAAATCTTAGAAAACCAGGGCCCCATATTTGTGAGTCTTTGAATCCAGATTAACAGGGACTAAGGAATGAAGGACACCTTCCTCCTTACATTTTTTTTCCCTGTGGGACCCTCTGAGCACTATACATGAGAATGTGCCCAGCCCTCACATGCAATCCAGAACAAGCTATGCCATGGCGGACTTCATGCCACAGCAGCTACCGACAGCAGAGCCCCCCAGCTGACAACTGGTGTGGCCAATCTGGATGTCTTTCCATGCCATCCGTTTTCCAAGTCAGATTCTCAGAGTGAACCATTTGATCCAATCTCTATTAATATCTTCCTCCAGAATAGCAACACTCCTCCATCAGCTCAAACTTACCCAACATAAATATTATGTGAAGACTTGTCCAAAAATAAATGTATGCAATTAAATGCAAGTCTGTAATCTTCATTTAACTAGCTTAATTTATGACAAAATAACTGGCTCTTCCCAGCGCATGTGCAGGGTGGTTTCACACCCTCATCAACAGTAGCATAGTCGGTCTCACACCCTTGAGCTTCACGAGGACTTCCTCAAACAGGAGCCCTCCTCTTTAAGTGCCTGCCTGCCTCAGTTGGGGTTTCTACTCCTGTCTACAACACCTGGCCAAGAATAACTTGGGGAGGAAAACGTTTCTTCAGCTTAAACTTCCACATCACTGTTTATCATCAAAGGGAACCAAGACAGGAACCCCAACAAGACAGGAACCTGGAGGCAGGAGCTGAGGCAGAAACCATGGAAGGGTGCAGCTTACTGGCTTTGCTGCACATGGCTTGCTCCGTTTGCTCTCTTAGGGAATCCAGGACCACCAGCCTAGGAGTGACACCACCCACAACGGGCTGGGTCCTCCCCCATCAATCACAAATTAAGAAAATACCCTAGAAGCTTGTCTGCAGCCTGATCTTATAGAGACATTTTCCCAATTGAGGCTCCCTCCTCTCAGATGACTCCAGCTTGTGGAAAGTTGACATAAAACTAGCCAAGGAACACATGAAGAAAAGACTTTGAAAGCCAGGGGCCCAGAAGGCCTGGTCGAAAGAGCATCTTCTGAATATGACAGGACAGCTGCCCTCATAAACTCAGAGCAGCTGTGGCCGCCCTCATGACGCCTGTATGAGGTCAGGCCAGGCAACAGTCCAGCATGGATGGGGAAGGACACACCACCCTCCCACCCTAAACTCAGGACCATCAGCAGTTGGTGGCTGCTGGGAAAGGGAGAGTTTTCTTCAGCTGTGTGACCCCTAGTAGGTCTCCCATGCCCCCAATAGATGGTCCCATGCCCATATTCATGCAGCAGCACTGACTGGGATCAATAGATTTTTTTTTTAATGAAAAAAATAAGTTAGGAGGGTGTATTAGTCAGGGTTCTTTACAGTAGCAGAACTTAGAGAATGAAAAAAATGCATACATACATACATGCATACATACATATATATAAAACACCTTCCTCCTTACAGTCCCCACCCCGTGGGACCCTCTGAGCAGCATACATAAGAATGTGCCCAGCCCTCACATTATTAAAATGCTACAGTCAAGCTAATCCAGCAATGGCTGGATAGGAACAGAAAGTCCACAAATCCAGTAGCTGCCCAGTCCATGAAGCTGGATGTCTCAGCTGGTCTTCACTATATGTGGAATCTGAAAGAAGTAGGCTTTAGTGCCAGTGAAGACATGGAATTTGCTAGCAAGGCCACAGTTAAATCTTACTGAAAACACCCTTACAGGCATGCTCAGAGACGTGTCTCCCAAGCGACTCCATATCCAGTCAAGCTGACAACCAAGAGTAACCATCACAAGAGAGTTCTGCCAACGTTTACGAAGGTTCGTTTGGAAAGGGCGTCCATGTGGAAGGAGGACTGTGAAGAGGTGAAGCCTGGGACGGCCAGTCAGACACAAAGGGGAACCATCCCATTAACAGCTCGGATAAGAGCGTGTGGCAAGGCAGATCCAGCAGCTTCCACTTCCCCATACTTGATTCCTGGCAACATTCAAATGCATTATTTTCTTCTGGTTGACATATCTGTGGTCTAGGGGGAAAAAAAAAAAACTTTCTGGCACTAAAGATGCATCTATCTCCACCAATGATCCCTGAAATTGAACTTATAGGACTTCTCCTTTCAAACAAAAACATATATATATTTGGACAAGAAAGAATTTATTAAGCTTACATTTCCCAATCATAGTACAGTATTGGAGTAAGTCAGGGCAGGAACCTGGAGGGAAGAGCTGATGTAGAGGCCTTGGAAGGGTGCTGCTTACTGCCTTGTTCCTCGTGGTTTTCTCAGCTTGCTTTCTTAGACAACCCAGGACAACTATACCAGGAATGACACCACCTACAATAGGCTGGGCCCTCCCTCACTGATCACTAATTGAAGATATGCCTTACAGTTGGATCTCATGGAGGTGTTTCCTCAACTGGGGCCCTTTTCTCTCTGAAGACTCTAGCTTGTGTCAAACTGACACACAAAACCAGCCAGAAGAGTCTGAAAAGCAGTTTCCTTAAAGTAACCTATCAGTTCTGGCCTTTGTAAGCTTTTTTTCCCCTTTTCACATAGATCACTGAGCTCTTAGAGTAGGGGCTTGACATAGAAAACCCATTTGGGATTAAGCAGCTTGAAGTAAATTGTTCTCTGAACATTGAACATTTATAATTTTTAAACCCTGGTTTTGCTAGACTAACATAGATTCATCAGGGAGAGGTGACCAGGTTAGAGGAGAGAGGCAGAGAAAGGAAGCAGGAAGAATGTAAGAGTTGGAAGCATGGTTATACAACAAAGATGGCCCACATCCCCCCCAAACACACCTCCAGGACAGAGTCACAGGCCCATTACTCCACTGCTATCAGTTCCATCAAATTCATAATTTATGGCTGAAAGCCAACATAGTCTATCTCATCTAGAGAATAAAAGCCCATTCAACCTGTAACCCTGAAGTGACCCTCCCTCCCCAGATTCAGACTCTTCACCATGATGAAGTGACATAGCATGGTCCCAGTCACACTACTTGCCCTTGTGCAGGACTTAGGGAAATCTCTAAGGTGGGTAAGGTAATTGACTGCAGGTATCCCCCTAAATTTATAAGTTGGAGCCCTACCGTGAGGTACTTCAGAATGAGACCAGATTTCAAGATGACACCTTAAAGGATTTCTCATCCTTTAAGATGATATCGTTGGGGTCACTGGACCCTAATCCTCTTGCTCTTTTAGGATGAAGACACAGAAACACTCAAAGGGAAGACCTTGCCAGCCAGGAAAATAGGGCCTAGTCAGAACCATCTTTGAAGACACATTGATATCAGACTTCCAACCTCCAGACTGCCTTTAAATATATTTCTCTTATGCAAATGGCTCAGTTTACAATCTTTGTTGCAGCATGCGAAGAGCAAATGTCGGGGCATGGGTCTAAAGGAGTTTCTAGACAGAGTCAAACAAAATGGGAAGATCTTGCCAAAATGTAAGCAGCACCGCGCATGCCGTAGAGCAAGGTCCCAGGCTGAATACAAAGGAGACAGAGAGCTGAGCACCGCACCGGCAGTCACCTCTCTGCTTCTGGCTATGGATGCTGTGACCAGCCGCCTCAAGCTTCTGGTGCCATTACCTTCCCACCATGGGAGGCTGTACTTTGGGAGGATGAGCCAAAATCGATCCTTTCTCCCCCTTGAACTTGCTTCTTGTCAGGTGTTTTGTCACAACCATGAGAAAAGTGACCTCTGCTCCCCCTCGCCCCAACTCCCAGGACAGCAGAGTGGGCACCAATGGTAACCGAGCACATTCAGAGTTTTCTCTGCTAGGGATTAATTTTATTTTATGCAAATGGAGGACAGCAAACTGAGAAAGAATGAGTAATTCTTCCCACAGGGGAACGGAGACTTGAACCGGGAGGATTCTGATCCCTTATCTTGCCTTCGCCCACCAAACCAGTTTCTTCCCCATAGCTGAGATGGACAAGATTTTTTTTTAATAACACAGTTCTGGAGGAGGGGCCGCTGCAAACACCATCTTAATACCCCTAGAGAGTGCTTTTAAATTGGTTTTAATTTGAGGGTTTCTACTCTGTAAGCCTGACAGAAATTAAATTATAAAACATTTGAAGCTCACATTTTACAAACCATGCCAGAATTGAATATAAATGACAACATTGCTCGTGGATGCTTTTTGCTAAAAGACAACTCAATAAAATACATGTGAGACAAGGCACAGATGAGGGCACTCTGAATTCTGCATTTTCTTATTATCTTTCAGCATGAGGGGCTTCACCTCCCAGGACAAGGTCATTCTGCCTCCCTATGGTCACAAGCTACCAGGGACCAGCCTCGGCCCTTCAGCAGGCTCAATTCACCATGCTTCCTGAATGGGTGCAGAGGGTGAAATCGGCACTTAACTTCGCTTTAGGTTGAACCCAAATCAGCTTTTGATTTTCCTCTTTGGAAAACGGACAGGGACCAGGCCATTCGGGAAAATGCCCAGCCAAAACTGAAGCACTGAGGCAGAAAAACAAGGAACACAGAAAACTACAGGGAACTGCAAGGCCAGCCTCTGGGAATAGGAACAGGTTAGGAATGATAGGAGCCAACCTCAGTTCCTCCAGGCATCCGCATTGAGGAGGAATCTGATTGAGGTCATAAGATACCTGCACTCCACAGTTCCTTTTGCTACCAGGAAAACGATTGCCCTGCTCCTGAATAACAACAATAAGAAGCCTAATGCTAGCTCTCAGTTCTACGGATCTCTTCATCTGGTGCCTGCAAGAGCTACACACTTTGTTAGCTATTCAATTGCCTTAGCACCCTTAGCTCATGGGTTCTGGGCATTCAGGCTTCCTCTTCCTCTTTTTGCCTATGTAGCTAGTTGTCCTAACTGCTCTGTGAAGTTAGAGGGAACCTTAAAATTCAGGAATACTGGATAAAAGCAGAGAAAACCAGCCTCAAATGGTGAAATTTTTGAAAATGCTGAATCTGAGATCCCATGGAGAACCAAATGAAGACAGAGGTGAGAGAATGGGCTAGCACTGGCTCCTCCCCCACCCTACCTGACAATGGGGTTGTAGGTGGGACCTTCTTAAGAAGGAATTCGCAAGCAGATAAAGGAGGACCAGGGACAATCCTGGCAGTATGGATGTAGGTAGTGAAGACACAGGGTGAGGAGGGAATCAGTCATTATGCAATACGGCAGCCGCTGGCCAGCTACGACTGTTGAGCAGTTGGACAATGGTAGCTCACACTAAGAGGGGTACAAAATGCACAACTCGCTCTGGGGGCTAAACAAATAGCTGCCCCATCTCCTTCAGGGACACCTGGGAGGAAAGCATTTGAGAGCTCACTGGAAACCGGTCACAGAGCCGGTTCAGAGAGCAGTCAGAGGACAACACAGGTAGCAAAGAGTGACTAACTCATCGCTGAGGGTCAAGTGGAGCATGAAGACAGAGAAACAGAGTTGGGGGCATTTTGTTTCATGGTTTATGACAAGGGACACCTGCCTATGTTTACACATGACTCTGATGGTTCATCTCGGGCATCAAGCTGATTGCACGGAGAAGCTCCATGTGGAAAAGTACATCCCTGAGGGTGTCTGTGAGGGTGACCCACACAGATTAACTAAGGTGGGGAGACCTGCCTGCAGCATGGTGGTGCCCTCCCACAAGCTGGGGGCAGGTAAAAGCCCTCAAGCAGCCTCTTTCTCTTTTTCTTTCTCTGTCCCCATGTCTTTATACCTCTGTTTCCGTCTCTGTATCTCTGTTTCTCTTTCTCTGACTCTGTCTCTCCATCTCTGTCTCTGTCTCTCTCTCTCTCTCCCTAACCCAATCTGTACTCAGATCTGTATCTCTCTCTTTTCTGGTCACCAAGATGGGCGCCTCTCTGCCCCACCGTGCTCAGTCCACCACGATGTACTAAACCCCATGAAACTGTGAGTAAATCCCTCCTTCCACAAGTTGTTTATCCTAAAACAACAGCACATCAGACCCTGGCATGCCTACCTCCCCGATTCACATTCTCAAGTCCTCTGAGCTGCTTGCTATCTAGCAGACAGGACCACAGACAAACAGGGGTGATCATGGAATACGAGGCAAGCCATGATTTGTTAGAAGAGGAGCTTTGGGTGCCTAGGTTTCAGCTATTATCTAAATCCTAGACACCATCAAAAGAAAGCCTAGGTCTGGGGAGATGGTTTAATGTGCAACAATTCGGGCTGTGCCAGGCATGGTAACACATGCCTTTATTCTCTGTACTGGGAAAAGCAGAGGCAGGCGGATGCCTGTGAGTTCAAGGCCAGACTGGTCTGCATAATGAGATCCATGCCAGCCAGTGCTATACAGTGAGACCCTGCCTTAAAAAGAGAAAGAGAGAAAGTAAAAGAAAGGAAGGAAGAAAGAAAGAATCTGGGCAGTGGTGGAGCACACTTTTAATCCCAGCACTTGGGAGGCAGAAGCAAGTGGAGCTCTGTGAGTTTGAGTCCAGCCTGGTCTACAGAGAGAGTTCCAGGACAGCCAGGGATATACAGAGAAACCCTGCCTCAAAAAAACAAGGAAGGAAGGAAGGAAGGAAGGAAGGAAGGAAGGAAGGAAGGAAGGAAGGAAGGAAGGAAGGGAAGGAAGGAGAGAGAGAGAGAGAGGAAAGAAATGAGAGAATCCTTGCCACACAAGTATGAGGACCAGATCTGGTTCAGATCTCCAGGAACCATGTAAAAAACCAGGCAAGGCTACTCTGTGTGCTTAAAACCCAGCAATGTGGCAAGTGGAGATGTGGGGGGGAGGCGGAGGCTGGTAGAACTTGCTGGCTCTCAGTCTAACTCCATAACACACACATACACACACACACACACACACACACACACACACACACACGAAGAAGAGAGGGGAAAGAGAGCGAAAACCAGCTGCTCAGGCAGAGAACAGAGCATGGCACCACTAAGAACACACTGTATGCAAGGACTGCCATGACTCTATCCAGGGCTTTGGATTTCCAGCCACCCCCATAAGTTGATCAGGGGAAAATTCCACATGGCTCTGAGGAATTTTATCACCAAATAACTTCCAACAAAGAAGGCACCAAACTGCCACTGGAGAATTTCATCTGCTCACACCTCCCTCCCCCTAGCCCCAGATAAATGAACTCTAAAAAGGTAGCTGTTGACAACTATCCGTGAGGCCTCAAGGGGCGACTCATGGCAAAAAGGAATTGTCCTTTAGTGCCGGCCAATGCAGGATGAGGCTATAATTCTGGATTAGATCCAGGTCCTTATAAACACTCGCAAAACAGAAAGTATGTAACTGCTTACAGAAGGCAAGTCATCTGTCAGCTTGTTAAAAAAAAAAAAAAAAAAAATGTACTCGAGTCTCTGCTTCATAAAAAAGAGACATTGCCCAGGCTCTGTGACTTCTCCAGCACCAAGGGAAGAAGATTGAATGTTGCCTCTCGCTGCGGTGACAATGAGGACTTCATGCATGAACCACATAACTTAAGCGCTCCCTCTGTTAAGCCCACAGAAAGAACCGCAGGGAGAGTGGGCTCCAATTTAACACTCTTTACATATAGAAAGAACTCACAGAGAGACTTGCAAGCCCTCGGCCCACACACATCTGCTTATCTAAGTACTTGGTGGGCTAACCTTATAATCCTGTGGATTTGAAAACTCTGTGGGATTCCAGGAGGGGCAGCCGTGAGTGATAGCTCTCCCTGATAGTGCATCTATCACTAATTTTTGTTTTTCTTAACTGGGGGGGTCATAAAACTGGGGTTTTGATTCTGCCAGGATAATAAGGCAATGCACAAAAGCAACCCCGAAAAATTGAAATGAAAGTTGCTTTTACAGGCTGAGGAGATAGCTCCATCAGTAGTGTTTGAGACACAAGCAGAGGATGAGGATCCAAACATACACACACACGCACACACATGCACACAGGAGGGTATAATACTAATATTTAATTTCCACACCATAAGCAATACTTAAGATTTAGCTAGTGAAAGACTCCTGTTTGACCTTTGTTGTGGTCATGTGCGGTCACATGGTCATGGGCTAGAGAACAGGCTCTGGCATAGGTTTTGAGTCTTGGTTCAAATGGACAAAATGCATGCTTTAAATTCTCTTTGCCTCTATGAAAATTGGGTGACAACTGTCTGTACCTTGCACAGAGCTTCTTTGCAAAAGTGTCTTCCAAGGACCCATGGTTAGAGGCTTAAACTTCAGAGTGGGAACCATGGGAGGGTGGTGGAATCCTTCAGAGGTGAGAGGTCTTCTGGTCATTGGGAATATACTCCTGAAGGGGAAAATGGAACAGGGACCTTCTTCCCATGCTCCCATATTAGTCATGAGCTGAGGACTTCTGCTCTGCCATGTACTCCAAACCTGATGTGCCGTCTGGCCATACGTCCAAGACATCAGTCCATTCATTGTAAACTAAAATCTCTAAACTTCTGAGCCCGAATAAACCGTTCCCCTTTGTAGCTAGTCCTCTCAAGTACTTTGTTACAATGAAGGAAAACACAGTCTTCCTTGAGCATATGAATATATGAGCCAATAAACACACCTACGTGATCTAACGCGCGTCTCCAGCCTTGCCCAGCTTCCTACCCACACTGTATGTTACCACCAGATCCATCTACCTTGACACCATTGACCTTCCTGTTTAAAGTCGGGGGCAACCTAAAATAGGAGCCCTATTTGTTTTTCTCAACACGAACAATACAGTGAAGATTCCTATAAATTTTATCCTTTAATATCAAAAAGGATAATTATCCACATCCCCACCATACTCACTGGCAATATCTTTAGATATCAAGGTGCTGTCAAACTCATGGTACCAGATACATGATTTCCGTAATTCTTTCACTTGAAATGCTAAAATGTATGATGGATCATAAAAAAAAAAAAACAACTCCCTTGCTTTCCATGAAATGACAGGTTCACTTGTTATACTTATTTTGTTAATAAATTGTAACTGTTTTATCATTACTATTAAAATATTATTGAAATTTTACCAAAAAAAATCCTTAAACAGACACTCAGTCCAGGATAAAATCCACATTCTTTGAAACAACATCCAGGGTTAACCTTCATGTTCTACAAAGATCCTCTCTATAAATCTTCTAGATCCCAAATCCCTGTTACACTGTGCAGTGGGATGAGGGAAGAAATGGAGTAGGGGAGGATGGAGAAATGGCTCGGTGGTTAAGAGCTCTTGTTGCTCTTGCAGAGGACCTGGGTTCAAATCCCAGCATTCACAGCAGGCAGCTCATAACAGCCTGTAACTCCAGCAACAGGGGATCTGACATGAACGTGGTGCACATAAAGATAAGCAAATGAGCATGTACATGCAAACTAATTTAAAAAATTCTTAAAAATAAAAGAAAGAACTCCTCGGGTGACTATGTGAATATGCTCCTGATGCATCTGTGCATATTTTTATATTAAAATGCTCTGCTATCCATGAAACAAGGGGCTCAGAACCCCTTCCAGTTCTTTTTTTTTTAAGATTTATTTATTTTATTTTAGGTGTGTGAGTGTTTTGCTTCCATATACACACGTGGGGCACTGGCAGCCTCAGTGGCTCAAGGAGGGCATTGGATTCCCCTGGAACTACCATGTGGGTGCCGGGAACTGAACCAAGGTTCTCCACAAGAACATGAAGCACTTTTAACTGCTAAGCGAAGTGCCCAGTCCCCCTTTCCAATTCCTTTTAACGTTAAATGTGAGTCAACCAGTGTGCTCTGTGCTTCCAGCCAGCCACGGGAAAGCTGACAGTCCAGAAAGCCTCTGTTACCTTCACCTCTCAGGCTGCCCGTTGCCACATTAATGGAAATACTCAGGACACCAGATCCCTAGTGTCACCTGGTCATAGCTCACAGGTGTCCTCGTCGCAGGTGCAGGATGGAAAGTTTCCAGCGCGTCTGTCCTTCATCCTCTCTGCTCATCCACTGAATGGCAGGAAGTCCACCTTGGCCAGTGCAAAATACAACGTCCTGCCAGACAGCAGTCCCCAAAGGCCACACACTCCCCCACCATGAATCACGCCCTGCTGTATTCTACCACTGTGACCAAATACCTATCAAGGTACAAGTTAGGGAGAAAGGGCTTGTTCTGGCTCACAGTTTGAGAGTCTAATCCATCATGTCAGAGAAGATGTGGAGGCTGGGACACGAGGCATCTGGTCACAATCTGAAGTCAGGAAGCGGAGAGAGATGACTACTGTGGGACTTAGTTCATTCTCTCCTTTACATTCAGTCCAAGGTCCCGACCCATGGAATGGCACCACCCATAGTCCTGGTGGGCCTTCCCACCTTACCCCCTCATAGACACACCCATGAATGGGTTTCCACGGTAATTCTTAGCCTAGTTAGGTTGACAGTAAAGATGAAGAAGCATTGTTCTACTTGACACTGCCAGTTCTCCTCCCATATCTACATCCCAAGACCCATAAGGACAAGGACTGTTTGCCCACTCCCATTAACACACTGGAGAGACTGTTGTTGATGGGTAAGTGATCACAGGACAAGGACACTGCCCATTCTGCTTCAACTTGAAAGTTAAAAAAAAAAAAAAAAAAAAAAAGCTAACCAAACAGAAGGGAAGATAATTAGAAACCACGCCCCACTGGCATCTGTAGACCAGATAATGCATTTATAATAATACAAGGAATTTATAGTCAGCATGATGAGCAAGGGAAAACCTCTAAAAAGGTAGGATGCAGGGATAAATGGAAATGTCTCTTAAAGTCATACATTCCACTTTGGACGTTAAGATTTAAAAAAAAAGAATCGTAGGCTGCAGAGATGATTCAGTCAGTAATGTGTTGCCTTCCAAGAATGAGGACCTGAGTTGAAGCCCCAGAACCCATATTTTAATTCAGGTGTTATGGGTAATGCTTGTAATCCCAGAACTGGTGAGATGGAGACAGGCGGATTCTTGGGTATCCCAGGACAGCCAGCCTAGCCTAACTGGCCAGATCCAGGCTGGTGAGAGATCCTGTCTCAAAACAATGTGGAGTCAGGCAAGGTGATATGCTCCTTTAATCCCATCGCTAAGGAGGAAAAGCCAGGGGGATCTCTCTGAGTCTGAAAGCCTTGTCTACATAGTGAGTTACAGGCTAGGGAGGGCTACCTAGTGAGACTGTCTCAAAAAACAAAAACAAAACAAAACAAACAAACAACAACAAAGGAATCCACCTGAGGGACAACACTCAGGGTCGTCCTATGTGCTCTATATGAGCATGCACGCATGTGCACATGCACGTAAGCCAGGCAAATGGGAACACACACACACACACACACACACACACACACACACACACACACACAGGAGAGAGACAGGGACAGACAGACACAGAGAACACTTGATAATATTCAAAGGTTAGGAAAAGCTAGTATAATGATGAAAGACAAGCAAGTACGACAAATTCCTTGAGAAACAGCATAACGAAAATACCTGAAGGAAATAACCTTGAAAATAAAACATTACTAGAAATGGTCTGAGCTCTTGTCTAACACTGCACAGAAGACAAAAATGGGCTTTGCCAAAGCACTAAAAGAAATCATTGCTCATAACTCGGTGCCTCACTCGGGTGTAAACATTCGTGAGAGGTGTCTGTCTGCACCCCTGGCGGACATCTTCAAACATTTTCCTTGGAAAATACTTCTCTCCTAAGCTAAATGTTACATAAACATTCCTGATTCTCACAGATTCCTTTAGTCATCTAAGTAACAGGCATTAATAATTAAATCCGTATGAAGGTCCTCTCTGTACCCATAGTACAGCCGTAAATGTCTGATTTGCTGTGCCTAGTTTGAAATTAATTAGTTGTACTAGATATAAATAATGTTAGTCACTAAATCTGTAAAGAAGTAGATTTATGTATCAAAATAATGACCCTTCTAAAATCATGCCCTTAACCCCCTGTGGCTGCTCCCAAAAGTGGTTTGCTGTAATGAGATTCTCATCACTAGCCCTACCAGATTATCAAGAGACAGCATCGCTGGGCTAATGCAGCACCCAGCATGGACTGTTCTCTGACCTCTAATACTCTGTTACTTACTTTCTTTCTTGACCAAGAATCTGACAAGAACCAACTTAAGAGGATTGTTGGCTCGTGGTCTGAGGGTAAAGTCTACCATGGTAAGGAAGGATGGTAGAGGGGAGCTTGCTTTCGTCTGGGTGGATCAGAAACCAGAGAAAGCATAACACTGGTGCTCAGCTGGCACACTCCTTGGGTACCACAGCCTATGGTATGGTGCCACCTATATTGACCATGGGTCGAGTCTTTCCTCTACAGTTAAATCCCACTAGAACCACTCCATAGATGTGCCCAGAGGTGTGCCTTCTAGGAGATTCCAACTCTGGTCAAGTTGCTATCCCAAGAGTGAGTTTCACAAATAACCTTCATTGACATTTTCCCCCAGAAAAAAACAAAAGAAAAGGCTTTAATTTCATTAACAAAACAAACAAACAAAAAACAGAGATTATAGCCAGGGGTAGTGATAAGTTCCTGTAATCCTGGCACTTGGGGAGGCAGAGGCAGGAAGATCTCTGTGAGCTTGAGGCCAGCCTGATCCATAAAGTGAGTGTAGGACGCCAAGGTTACACAGAGAAACCCTGTCTCAACCTCCCCAAAAAAATAGAGATTATGGGGTCTGGAGAGATGGCTAAGTGGTTAAGAGCATGAACTGCTCTTCTAAAGAACCCAAGTTAGCTTCTTAGCGGCCAGGTAGGTTGGCTCACAACTACCTATAACTCCAGCTCCAAGGAATCTGACACCCCCAGGCTCCATGGGTATGGATATGCAGAGAGACACACATACATACACACAATTAAAAAGAAAATAAATCCTTAAAGAAAATAGAGATAGTGCTGTCCTAAGGAGCCATTTTCCAATCCATTTTTATATTTCTCTTATTTTTGTAACCTTCCTTCTGGAAAAGGGAATTTGTCCAAGAGTCAGATATCATTATGTCAAACATGACACAGTCCAGAACATTTTGCTCTGTGTGACATCTCTGTTATATGGGTTTTACCCCCCTCAACTCATTCACATAAGAGCAGCTTAAAAGAATGGCATAGCAACTTTTAAAAAGAAGAATCGGAAGAAGTGAAGTTGCTATCCAGACTCACACACAAACGAAGAACACATGGTACCCAGAGGCACAGGATTTAGAAATGGCCCCACTTAAGTAAGCCAAATAACTTCTGTAGGTGCAAATGCAACCCTCATCAAATGCTGCTGGAGTAAGTAGAGAGCATCACACCTGTATGAAAACTAACCCAGAGTGGGCCACAGGCCTTGGTGTGAAGCTTAACACTGCAAAACCTTCAGAAGAAAACAAAGGAGAACAAATTCAGGGCCAGGGACCTGAGGAAGCCTTCTTAGACACAAGGCAAAAAACACAATCCTCAAAAGAAAAGTATTATTAATTAACAGTACTTCACCAAATTAAAAATTTTGGTTCTGCAAAGAAATCCACTAAGAGAGAAAAGAAGATAAGCCACGGACTGGGAGAAAATGTTTGTGCAGGTAGCACAGCTAACAAAAGACCCATCTTCATTGAACTCTCAGAACAGCAAGTTGGGCTGGAGAGATGGCTCAGCAATGAAGAGGTTAGGCTGTTACTGCAAAGGTCTCAAATTCAGTCCCCATCCTATGTCCCCACCTATGTCAGGTGGCTCACAACCACCTGTTAATCAAGTTCTAGGGGATCTGATGCCCTCTTCTGGCCCCACCAGTTCCCACACACAGATACAAATATTACACATGTTTTTGTTTTTTTTTAAATCAACAGGAAAGTAAAAGAGGTGAAGGAAGAAGAGAAAGAGAGATACACATGCTTTGAAAAAAAAACAACAGGAAAGAAAAAGAGGTGAACAAAGAAGAAGAGAAAGATTTTTAAATGGGCAAAAGATATGACCAAAAAGTACTGCACAGATGGCAATAAGCACGTGAAATTATGCAGATGTGTTCGGCATCACCAACCATTCGAATGATGAGATATTACTAGGCACCCAATTAAACAGCTAAACTTTTAAAACAGTGACAATCCCAAAGCCGGCAACGATATCCACAAATTGCCTATGTCACACAAGGCTGGTTGTCATGTTTCATGGGACAGACATTCTGCAAACTGACTTGGCAAGGGTGTCTTTTAAAAACCTAACAGTATACTTATCAAATAACCTAGCAAACATTTCCCCAAGTATTTACCCTAGAGAAATACCTCAGCTGGTAAAGTGCTTGCTTGGTAAAGACCTGAGTTTAATCTCTAGAACCTTTGTAAGAATTGCCAGTCATAGTGATGTACACTTGTAATCCAAGCCCTGAGGAGGGTGGATGGAGGCTCCCTATGCCTCACTGACCAGCCAAACTAGTATATTAGGTAAGCTCCAGGCTATTGAGAGAACCCTCAAAGACAAGGTGGACCATGCCTGGAAATGACACCCGAGGTTGACCTCTGGTATCTACAAACAAATGCACCCACACATATAAACACATTTACTCACACCAAATAAAAAGGTTAAAATGAAGCAACAGTATGCTGTGTTGGCCCTCAAAAGTTACCACCCAGTGGAAGACTTGGCTTCAAACAAAGAATGATGGAACTATCCCCGAGAACACCTTCCCATGGTGTTCTGAATATAACCATAAAACTAGATGAAATGGAAGATTATCTGAAGATATTGGGGACAGGAAGCTCCTCTTACACAGAACATCTCCCAGGAGAGTGGAGAAGCGAGGCTGCATTGTACTGACTGAGATGTTCACATTCACAGACAGAGTCCCGGAAAGGTATTTGTAAGATTCATTTATTTTTGTTTTGTCAGCGTCCGCCTGCACATATGCATGTGCACCATGTACATGCAGTACCCGCAGAGGCCAGATGAGGGCACTAGAGTTACAGACCATTGTCAGCCACCAAGTGCATGCTAGGAATTGAACCTGGGTCCTCTACAAAAGCATGTGCTCTTAACCACTGAGCCACCTCTACAGCCCAGGTATTTAAATGAGACCTAGAAGGAGGCTTGCTTTTGAGAACACAGTCCACATTGGGGAGGGGAGTAGCATTAAAACACATGACCCCAACAACACAAAAAGAGGATAAATGTGGCCCAGAAAAATATAAAACTACTACTTAATGTGGATATGAGTAAGTTAAGAGGATGTGCCATCATTTCTGGTATAAACACTAAAACATCAGTAGAAAAATAGTTATCTTACAAACAAATATAAATACTTGATTAATTTAAAAGAAAGCAAAATTAAAAAAAAGTGCAAAGAGTGCACAGTCTTAGTTTTTTCGGACTGCTGCCACAAAACAACACAACCCAGATGGCTTTTCAACAACAGAATGGCTAAAGCCATTCATAAGGGCCCCAACCTTAGGACCCACTCACCTACCACAGGCCCTGCTTTCTGATCCTGACACTGTGGGCTCAGGATCTTGATAAGTGAGTGTGAAGAAGACACTTTCATTCTGTCCTCTGTTTAACACCAAACACTGTGAGATAACAGGCTTCAATCTTATTTTCAAGCTACATATGTACAAGGCAAGATTCCCAACATCAGGCAAAATCCAGGAGCCAAGAACAACAGAGAACTCTTTGGCAAAGCACAGGTAATCTCAAACACGATGGGCCGTCTCTTTTTCCTGAAATTGAGGAGAAGGAACAAGATCTATTACCACACCTTGTAGTCAGCGTTTACGGGAAGCCACAGGAAACAAAACAAGGCGAGAACAAGACATGGAAAGTGAGGAGCCAAATTAAATGGCCACTGTGGGACCAGCACCGGGGTAAGGAGCAGCCAGTGCTCTTAACCTCCGAGCACAATTTTAAAATACTATCACTTGCATTAACATCAATAAACATCAAGTGCCTATGCGTAAATCTGTCCTCCAAAAATGCAAAACCTCTCAGGGAATAAAAAAGTCTAACTGCTGAGAGAAATAGAAAGGCATCTCTTTATAAAAAGGGACACACTGTGTTCACAGCCAGGAAGGCCGAATATTGTAAGGAAGACATTTCTTCCTGACTGATCTCTGTTGACACGGTCTTATACAAAATGCCAGCGTGGCAAGAATATCAAACCTATTCTTGAAAGCGTGCAACACAGTTTGGGAATGAACACCAAGGCTTGACTGGGCGGCATCAAATGACGCAACACTTAAAACTTAAAGCAGCTGCAGCAAGAAAAGTCAAACAGACCAACGGGACAGAACACAGACTTCGGCGAGAGTCGCCACCTGTTTCCCACATCTTACCGCTGCGCTGTGTGAGGACACAGTCTTTGTTACAACCAGGAGGAATCGGCTAGACATCCCGAGAGGGGTAGGAAGAAGGACTGATCACCAACCCAGACTACGGACAGAAAATAAACTCTACATGATTCACAGGAATAGATGCTAAAGTTAAAAGGCAGTAAAGGCTGGGGGGGGGTGAGGAAAAGATACTGTATGTAGCCTTTGAGTAGGCAGAGAGTGAAAAAGGAGCAGAGGGCTAGCAAGATGGCTCAGTGGGTAAAGGCGCTTGCTGGTAAGCCTAACAAACTGAGTTCAGTCCATTAGACCTACATGGTGGAAGCCGAGAACTGTCTTATGACCTTCACACACATACACTGTGTCAGAAGTGCAACACACACACCCCCCAAACAACCAAATAAATGTAAAGGTGTAAGGAGTATGGGGGGGGGGGGACTTCATTACCATGAGGCATGACTGCTCATCATTATCAGGCGACCAGGAAGAGAGAAAAGGCTGCTGCTCTTGCCTTGCCTGGGCTTGACATCACACGTGCTGTCACGGCTACTGTGAGTTCACGGGCGCAACTGCCCCGTGGCGTCTAAAATTGTTGTAAGAGCTAAAGGTGGTAGGTGACCGCTACAAGGAAACTTTGGGAAACTGCCTGGAGAGGTATGCATAGGCGAATACCCACCCGTTCTTTCACGGGAATGGACATGGCTGGAGTCACTTTCTCTCCATCCTGTGCTAAAAAGTAACTCATACAAGGTCTGTTTTGGCTCATGGTTTCAGGAGCTACAGTCTGTCACAGCGGGGAGGGCAGTAGACAGCTCTATGGAAGAATGACACATGGCAGCTCATGGCACCAACTAGAGAAGCTGAGCCACTGTAAACTTCAAGGCCCATGCCCCAGCGATCCCCTTCCTCCAGTGTAGCCCTACCTCCTCTGGGATTATAACCTCTCAAACAGCACCAGCGGGAGGGACCGACTACTGATTTGGTCACATGAGTTCAAACACATGAGCCTGGGAAACAGACAGGTAGATCTCTAGGAGTTGAAGTCCAGCCTGGTCTACATAGTGAATTCTGGGCCAGCCAAGGCTACATAATGAGACCCTGTCTCAAAAAAACAATATCTATCTATGTGTGTGTGTGTGTGTGTGTGTGTGTGTGTGTGTGTGTGTGTAATTTTTTAAAGACCAAGAGGGAGTTGGACATGGTAACCTACAATCCCCACACTCAAAAGCCTTGGGCAGGGGAGTCACTATTTCAAGGGTAGGCTGGACTACATAATGAGTTTCAGAGAAACATTAGTTACATAGCCAGAACCCCTCGAAAAGAAAAAGGAACAAAGCATGGAAATGAGAAGAAGAGAAAGGAAGAAGGGGAATGAAATCAAGATAATAATGGCTATAGTTAATATTTCTACAGCTATAAACATAAAAAGTTGCAGCCAGCATTTTATTGAACTCATTAATTTTCTCTTGGGTAAAATAGAAAAGTGTGCAATAGAATATTACAAAGAAGTGTGGGGCTGATTTGGCATAGACCTTAATGGAAATCTTACCCAGGTGGCCATGGCTTCTAGTCTCAAATGTTTTTTTCCATTTAAAGTCTTCCTAGTAACTAAGTGGAAGCTGTTTTGAAATACACATGAAAAAGAACCACTGGAATAAACCAACAGCAGCCTGCCCACACATGACACACCATAGACAATGAATATATCTTTGCAAATGTAACAACATGACATCTATGTGTCCAAGTTTCCCTCTGTTGCTATGATAAAAACAGCCTAACCAAAAGCAACTAAGGGGAAGAGGAGTTAATTTCAGTTCACAGCTCTGAGTTAGTGGAACACTGAAGGAAATCGAGGCAAGAACTTGGAGACAGACCTGCTTGCCATTCCACAGAGCATTACACACCACCAAAGACATTCAGCAAGAACCGCAGATGCACAGAAACAGGCAGACCCTTGCTAGCTTTCTCATACCGCAGAAGACCACCTGTCTAGAGCATGTTGCCACCCATAGTGGGCTGGACCTTCCTACACCAGTTAACAATCAACATAGTCCCCCAGACATACCCACAGGCCAATCCAAACTAGGCAATTCCACAATTCAGGATGTTCTCTCCGATGATTCTACCTTGTATCAAGCTGACATTTAATACTAACCAGCACACCAGAAAGCAATGGTCTTACTTAGCCATATAGATCAATGCTGGACAGTGAAAACATTAGCCTGATAGACCATCCATCCACAAAGCTGATCATGAAGGCCAACAAAAACAAATGTCCCCAAACTTAGCAACTAGCACCCAAATAAAAACCACAGGCATAGCCTATAATTTATCCTCACTTATCTTTTCCTCACCTCGCTCCCATGATTAACCATTATAATCTCAATATTCCAGTCCACGGCACAGAAGGATCTTATCAAAAACACTTCAACAATAATTTTCCCTGCCCAAAAAAGAGAGAGCGAGAGAGACCGAATTTATCCAACCTAAAAATAGAGCATACTTCCACAATATCAGGGCCCTTCTTGGAAGCTATGCTGCTCAGGTATGCAAAGTTCTTGACTCTTCATGGTATGAACAGCAAGCAGAAGAGGATACCACCATTCATCTCCCTGACGCTAAGATTTGTGAGTGCTCCTTGATATCCTTTCCAGATTCTGTTTGGGTCAGATTTTACTAGGCTCCATTATTCAGGCTCCAGGCAGTCCACTGTCGTTGTTAGCAGGAAGATTTAACATCCATTTCTGCACCCTGCCAAATCCTCACATGATCTTATGCAGCTGCTCTATACCAGACTGCCAGGAACAGAGGGAAAAGAAATGTGTGCTTGCTGAGCAGTCTGTCCGTCCACACGGTGCAGCTGCATGAAGGGTGACGCAGGAAGCCACAGGTGCCATTCTCACGTGACAGTCAAGTCCTTGTCTTCGACCTCCAAATCAGTAGGATTACACATACATATAGGGGTCAGAGGTCAACACTGGTTATCTTTCTCAGTCACTTTCCACCTTCTTTGTTGAGACAGTCTCTCCCTGAACCTGGAGCTTGATTGGCTCCACTGGCTGGCCGGCAGGACTAGGAGTCTCCACTTCCCTAGTGCTGGGATGACGGACACATGCTACCACACACAGCTTTCCCACTAGGGTCCTAAGACACCAGACTCAGAGCCTCATGCTTGCAGAGCCAGAATGCTCTCCAGCCTCCGGAGCAACATTTTGTTGGCTGCGGCATTTGCCATGTTTCTTGTGCTGCTAATCATGTGAGACTCTCTCGTGACATTTTGTTCTCCGGAAAATGTCCTAGGCAGGACTCAAACAAGAAATGTGTCACAGCAGACATGGCCATGAGTCGTCACTCTGCAATAAAAACATTGGAAGGTCACCCTTCCACCCACTACGTGTGCCCAAGTGTTATTGCGCACACATTTTCTCCTTGTCTCCTTCACCAGATGAACAGATGGCAGAGTCTCTCTGAGTTTGGGGAGAGGCAGGTGAGCCCTTTGCTCCACTCCTCCCTTTTCTCCCTTTGATTCTCAATTCTCCCTCACCAACACAAACAAGAGCAGTTCATGTTCTTCCAAGAGGAGAATTGGGTGTGTGGCCTGGTCAGCCTGAGCTACAGCTCATTCTAAAAGGTATTTTGGCACAAGGGGTGTAGAACATAGACCTTCGCCTTCTGCCTTCGCCTTCTGCCTTCGCCTTCTGCCTTCACCTTCTGGTTAAGGAAAGTTCTTAACAAGATACAGAACAGAGACAGGGGAAATGGCTCCATAGGTAACAGCACGTTCTGGACAAATATTAGACCCTCCCTACAAGGCTTGGGGGACATCAAAGAAGAGAGGAAGAAAAAAAAAAACATAAGAACCAGAGGATGGGAAAGAATGCTGTGAAATGCTGTCTTCCAGACGTGTCTTCCTCACTCATGAACTCACAGCGGCTGATCAAGCCAGTCAACAGGCAAGCATGGATAGGGAAGGGATTGTGAGGCCTCACCTCTAGTTGAAAAATGACTGCCAGTTGGTAGCTCCAGGGGAGGAAAAGTTCTTCAGAGGTATAGCTGCGGGTGCATTGCCCAAGCTCAGGTGGTTGGCCCCACACCCAAGTCCAGGCAGGCAGCAACATTTCTTTTTTAAAAGAAGAGGAGGAGGTTGAGGATGTAAAGGTGGGGGTGGGGGGAATGTGTTGAGAGGACTTAAATTGTGTGGGAAAGGGGAGGTGGGGTAGATAGGACCAAGATACACTATACATCTATGATGTTGTGGGGGGAAAAAATTTAAAATACTTTTTTTTAAGTTCTTTAGAAGATACAGGATAGGGGGCTGGGAAGATGTGTGGGCAGTAAGAGCAGTTGCTGTGCAAGCACGAAGAACTGAGTTCAAATCCTCAGCACCTTGCATTAAAAGCTGGGCGTGGCTACAAGTGGCTCTTGGGCCTCACTGGCCAGCAGGTCTAACTGAAATGGTGAGCTTCCGGTTCAGCAAGAGACTCTACCTTAAAGGAATGAGGCAGGTGGAAATAGAAGAAGGCATCTGACATCTGCCTCTGGCTTCCACATGTGCATACACAGGTACAAACAACAACATACACGTGTGTGTGTGTGTGTGTGTGTGAGATACACACTAACACACACAAATACAGAATGTATAGTTTTTATTGACGTGCACATGTACCTAGACGCACATGCATTCAGGCAAGGTAAGACTGTACCCCACCTGATATAGCCTGGTGGTAGGTAATATTTTGTCCAGTTGTGTCTTTAACACATGGGAAGCATGTAGATTAGTCTCAGGCAGTATAATAATAACAATAATAGTCACCTCAGAAGTAGATCCCCAGATTGGGGGGAGGGGTAGCTCAGTAAAGTCCCTGGCACACAAACATGGGGACTGAGTCCCAACCCCAGAACCCTTGGAAGAATTAGGTGTGGCGACTTACACTTGTGACTCCGATACTGGAGCGGCAGAGACAGGCAGCTTCCTGGGGCTCGCTGACAGCCATCCTGGCCTACTCAGCAAGCACCAGGTCCCAGTGAGAGACCCTGGCTCAAAAGAACAAAGTGGAGCACTTTGAGGAAGGACACTTGGGGTTGACCTTTGACCTCCATACATATGTGTGAACATACGTGAATGTACATCTATACCTTCCAAAATTCTGGGAGCGTCAACATGTCTCTCTAGGCGGGAGTTCAGTCCATAATAAAATTCAGTCAAAAGCAACCCAACCCCCCCTGGCTCCTCAAAAAGCCTTTCTCTTCATTTCAAGTTAACCTCACCTCATTTCTCAAATTTTCCGAGCTCATCTGTGTCTCCCTCCTGTCCTAATATCTACTCAGCCATCAGTCTATTCTCAACAGGATCCCCTTAGAGTATCCACAACAACAACCCCAGTGTAGACCTTACTTACTCTGTACCAACTCCATGATGGCGTTCTCCTCATAGGCTCCTTACTAGTGTTCTCTGCTCTCACTCTTCCAAATTATCTTATTTAAGTCACTGCTTTACCAGTTTTCTTAACAGACAGGTCTGATTTACTTTCCTCCCTCCAGAGGGAAGGAAAAAACAAGTGATTCCAAGGCCCTTCTTACCTTACAAATACAATTCACACCCCTGGTCTTCTTGGTCTCAAGGCTCCCTGCCCTTCCGCAATTGCCGTGGTCCACACTGTCACTTTGTCTATTTCCAAAACATGCCCCCTTGCATTTCCTGCCTGTTCCATCGGAGCTCTGCCAAGGACTGAGTGGGCACTCTTGTGGGATTAACTGGAAATAATGAAAGGATCACTTGGCAAGGAGTGGGCTGGAAGCAAGGAACAGAATCAAACAGAGGGCGTGGGTCATGTAGAGACCAGTATCAGCTTTCCTAAACTGCAAGGGGTCCTGTTGTTTCCCCAGGACCCACAGGCAGAAGTCAAATGGACACGGTGCAGGGCAAAGCAAGAAAGTGTTCCTGGGGAGGAGGGCACTGAAAAGACACCACGGTATCCCCTTTGCCTATTCTCCTTCCCTGTCCTTCCACCCTCCTCACCCAAACTCCCCAAGTGCCACCGCTTTACACACTGGTGATATGAAAGGTCACTTCTCCAACCAGGTAACCAGATGACTCAAAGAAACACAAAATGAAGCCCATGACCAGGGCTTCACTTCTGTAACCAGAGGACTAGGATAGCATCGTAGCAGCTTGGAAGGAAAACTCAAAAACAAATGTGGACACATAAGCCCACCAGGTGACCGATGCGCTCAGCAAGCACAAGGTCACCAGAGAGCGACAGCACACAAACACAATCCACAGTTTCTAGCAGGAGGAGGCAAAGGTTCAAGAGGTACAAGACTGGATGGTGCATCCCCCAGACACGGTCTGACTTTCCAGAATCATTACTACAAGTTCAAGGAGTTTTAAACAACTCAGAGACCAGAGGGATGGGTGGAGCAGAGAGCACAGCCGCCATTACTTCCTATTCATCCATGTCAATTCTTGGCAAGTTTTCAGGCAGAGGAAGGCATAGGAATAGAGAGAAGAATAGACAGAAAGGGAAAAAAAAACAAAGAGAAAAGGGGAAAAGAAGAGGGGGAAGAGAGGAGGAGGGGAAGACGGAGGGGGAGATTAGGAAGGAGGATTTTGGCATCTGGAAGAACCTAGCTCACCAGCATCACTCATAAATTGCCCTTGAGCGAGTCTTCTCACCCCTCTGCAGCTCAGTTTCCTGATGTGTAGACATGCAATTAATGGCTTTAAAGAGTAAATGAATTGTTCCAGGAATCAAATGAATTATGGCTCTCTTTTCTGAGCTGAATAAATGGATTCAAAATCCTTGTCCTTCCATTTCCCTTCATGATAAAATTGGAATGTTGGACCAGAATTCCTGAAGCTCCTTTCCAGTCTGAAAATTCTTAACCATAGATCCTGCCTGCCCCACGAAGCCTCGGACTACACACAGGGGGATCAGGTGTCTCTCTCCTCACCAGCCTTTTCTGTTATAGATTCTGTTCCCAATCTCCATCCCCAATGGTCTCCAAAGTAGGACTTTCGGGTTCCCCTTCTCCACCCCTCCCAACAGAGACAGTACAAACTCTCTGAAGAAATAATGGCAGAGGTATCTGTGTCTAAGCGCTGGGTACCATGTCCTGCACATGGCAGCTAGTCAGCCAGTACCGCATGCATGATAAACAGTGCCACACACCTGCTGTCCTCTTCTGTGGAGGACAGACTCCAGTGGGACAGTCCCTTGAGACAAGAACAAGAAGTCCACACTCAAAAATGGCCGCCTCTTCAGAAGACAACACTGCTCTACAGTGTCCTGAAGAGGACAACAGTGGGACTCAGTACTCAAGGTTCTCTGACAGTCACCAGAGGCATTTAATGGCAGCTTTCCACTGCCTGTGACTAGAGATGAAATACTCTCCAGACATTCCCCTGAACAACACACAAGGACTTGGGAACCAGTCATAACTCCCAGTGATGCCATTGTCCTTGGAGACACATGTAAAGAAGTATCCTGGATAGAGGAGAGAGATGCTCCCTCTGTGTTATTGTCAGGTTTAATGTGAAATGCAATGTGCTCTTACTGCCACTAGCTCCATCTGGTAAGGATCACGGCCATGCCCACCACCTCTTCACCTCTGTCCCCCATACATGTCACAGTCCCACCTCTATGTACAAGGTCTGATTGTTTCATCATTCCTACCCTGAATGGCCTATGTCGTCTCATAGCTTCCCTGCCCGTCAGAGGTACCAGGCACAGCACCGTGAACAAAGCACACTTTAAGTACATGCCTCCTGCATGAGTGACGTTCATGACACTGGAAGCCAATTACCGGATACAAACAGCTTAAGAGAGGTTCTGTCCATCACAGCAAGGAAGATGCAGCAGGGTGGCAGAAGATGGCCACATCATGACAGACCAAAAACAGAGACTAGAAACCAGGCTAAGCTACAGCCTTCAAAGGGACCCACTTTTGCCATCGGGGCTCATGTGCTGAAGGTCCCGCTCCCCAAACTGCATTCAAAGCATGGGCCTGCGAGGACATTTCAGATTCAAGCTGCAGGCCCCGAATTAAAGCACCTAACCTATTTGGCAAGAAATCACCCCTCTTTGTATTTATTATCCAGCTTATCTCACAGGGCGAGAACAACGTGTATTAAACCGTGGGCCCTACTGTGTGGCAGGCAGTCCCACCAGGTGTTATTCATGCAAAAATATTCACGTTTGACAGTGTCAAGGATATTTCTGAAGAGAGGAAGAAGGGCTAGGGATAAGGCTCAGGCCTGAGGACCTGAGTATAATTCCCCAGCACCAGGTTTGATGTTATGTATTTGTAATCCCACTGCAGGAGAGACAGAGATAAGAAGATCCCTGGAGCTTGCTGGCCAGCCAACTTAGGCTAATTAGCAAGCCCCAGGTTCCAGTGAGAGACTCTGTCTCAGTCAACAAGGTGAGTGGACTGAAGAGGTTGAGCTCTGGCCTAGACCTAGACACACACACACACACACACACACGCACTTATATACTTGTAACCACATCTATGTCTATACATGTACATGTACATGCAGCCACATACGTATGTGTATACACACACATGCACACATGCATAAGCAACCACATATATGTGTGTGTGAACACACACACACACACACACACGGGAGAGAGAAAAGCAGGAGCCGCGTCCTGCTGTCGTTTTAAGTACAATCTCCAGCAGAGAGGCACCTGTTTCACCTTGAGGATGGGTGAGGGTTCTTGAACGGCCAGCTGGAGCTACAACGCTCTATCCAACCCTTGCTTCTCCCAGTCCTGGCTGACGGCTTGACGTCTCTGTACCAAGCTCTGAGGCTCTCGGCAAGACTCTCACGAGGAAATACACAACCAGCACTTAAGAGTCCTACAGTAGACAGCACAGACAGACAGGTCTGCCAGAAATAAAAACTGCAGCAATGGCAGGAGGAATGGACCGTAAAACATACTGCCTGACAGCTCACCAGACAGGTGGGTGGGCATTCCTCCAGGCTGATACTGTATGTAAGACCCCAAGAACTTCCACCGGTGTCTAGAACTATTCAGATGTGTCTTCTGGGTGCCCTGAACATCCTCCAAGGGGCACATGGACACTGTGTTCTCAACCCATGCCTCTGGCCACTATCACAACAGGACCCCTCACACCGTGCTTGCCTCCTCTGCCCTCATCTCAGACTCTCACCCACCAGACTCCCCACTCCACTGTCTCTACACGGGGTCTCACCTCCACGAAGGCTCTCTTTCTACTGGTGAACGCATTTGAGTGATTCACACACTGGAGAAGGGTGTCTATTGCCTGTTTACCCTGTTGCTGCCATTGCCATAGGTTTCCCTCAAACCCGTCCTCAGTAGCTGACGTATTAAGCATCCCAGCAAACTAATATCCGACAACA